>NC_088867.1:48658837-48783364 GCF_032884065.1 Artemia franciscana
AGGCAACACCCAACATAAGGGCTCATCAGGAGAATACACTGGCCTATATAGGGTTTCGCCACTCTAAATTCTCTACCCAGCACAGTGTTGTGGCTACCACAGAATATCCATGGCATCCCCGCGTCAGGTATCACCCCCAAAATACATGTCTATGAAAAAAACAGCAAATGTAAAACAACCAAGTAAAACCAAAACAAGCTTATCCTGTTAATATATCCCTCCCTTTAGCAACAATAGGTAAACTAAATATTATAAATTTTACCAAATCACAAATATTAACACATTGCAAAAAACCTGAATGAACTAAACAATTATATAATTCATCTTTACCATGTGGCTAATTTTTTAAAAATTCCGCTCAAATAGAAACACAATTCAAAATAAATGGCGCTGTGACAACATTTCTCGAACCTCCGAAATTAGTCAAAAATTTCTTTAAGTATTTCTAGATAATTCTTTTGATATTTATTTAAAAGTTCGTTATAATGAAAACTAAATTTTTTAAATTGCCAAGTTAATTTATTTGCAGAAAAACCTCTTGATATCAATTTTTGGCTTAAGATTTTACATCTATTTTTAAAATCAATATAATTACTACAAATCCTTGCATAACGAAGTAACTGTGAGAAAAACGCTGAATATGTGATATTTGAGTGTATATTACTTTCAGGGAATGGGAAACTAATCACTTCAAAATCAAAATCATCCGTTTTATTATACATTTTAAAACTTAATTTATTATTATCACAAATATTAATATTTAAATCTAAGAAATGATCTTCATGACCAGCGCCATGACTAGGCTCAAGAATAAGCTCTGATGGATATATATTTTTAGAAATATCAATGAAATCCTTACAATTTAAGACCAAAATATCATCTAAATATCTTTTATTATTTGACAAAGCATGTTTTAAATTAATTGGATTATTCTTATCCATCATATATTTATATTCTAGTTGACTTAAAAACAAGTCAGCTATAAATGGGCTGGCATTCCCCCCCATGGGAATTCCCATAATTTGCTTGTACAAATCACCCCCAAATCTTATATAAGTATTGTATAAAACAAATTCCAATAACTCAAAAATCATATCCAAGCTGTAACATCTCAAGTTAACTGTAGTATTAAAGCAGTTTGTCCATATGGCTTTTTTATTATAACTGTCTATTTTTAAGAACCTTTTACTAGATAAGAGGAAAGATTTCTTTATAACAGTTTTTAAATTATCTAACACTAAATTGAGTGATAAATTAGTATACATTGTCGCAAAATCGAAAGACTCAATTCTTTTAGCTGAAACCATTGTTAAAGAATCTATCACCTGCAGTGAATTATTAACACTCCAATATGGATTAAAATTCGAAAATTTTTTAATACCAGAACAATAGGTTTTAAGTTTATTTACAATTTCCTTTAAAATTAAAGAGAGGTCAGTAGCAGCAATGCGGGTTGGACATTTAGCTGCTCCAGCAATAAACCGTGGTTTAGGGGGATTCTTATGAAATTTTACAGTCCAATATAGGAAAGGGAACTTTTTATCATTGTCATTTATTTTAATATTAAAATTTTTAAATAGTATTTCTTCAGTCTTTTCAATTAAATTCTCATCCTCTATATTTACCTTTTCATAAACATTAGTTGTGCCTAACTCCCTTTTTAAGATATCACAATACAGCTTCTGACAAATTATGGCAAAATTATTATTAGCTTTATCCACTGGCACAATTACAAATTCATTCTTTAGATTAGCAATTGCTTGTTTAATCTTCGCATTATAAAATAATGATTTAGTGTTACTATTTTTTAAGTTAGAATATATTTTATTTCTTACTCTACTAATAATTAAATTCTTCCAACTTTGAAAACTCTCTTTATTTTTATTCTCTTTCTTACACCACTTATCAATAAATAAATCAAAATCATTTTCCAAGCCATCAAGAACACTCGATGGTTTCAGATGATGAGAAAGACGGAAATTTGCCCCTTTATTCATTATAATTTGAAGATCATCTTGCTTTATTATTGACAAGTCCCCTGTTATAACATGTTTGTAAGTAGGATTTACAAATGGGCCAAGTTGCTTACAATTACAAACCGGTTTCCAATTTATATCGCTATCTAGTTTTTTTAGTATTAAATTATAATTAAAAATAATTTGCCCAATAGTTTTTGAAAATTTATAAGTTAAAACTGGACTATCATTATAATTTAAATTACTAGGAAGGGCCTGTTTCACATGCCGCTGATTTAAAATTTCTGGTAAATTAATATCTTCAATCTGCTTACAAGTAAAATTAATAGGTAAATATAATCTGTTATCCTTATTACTAATCTTATCGAACTTTTTCTTTTTTGAAATAAATTTCGTTTTAGATAGAATGCAAATTGTATCACATATTACTTTAAAATTATAATCAAGAGCTGTATTATTCTTCACAATCCAGAAAAGTTTGATTAAATTCCTCTTGGATAAATTATTTAGACACTTTATTACAGAAATCATACCCCTAGATTCAAGTAGCTGGCATAGATCTATAGAAAGCATATGTACATCTAATTCATTTTTTCTATTATTTTTCCTATGTCCTCTCGATCGTTTTTTACGTTTGGTAGGACAAGTAAAAGAAGGATGGTCCATAAAACCATCAATACATTTAACAACAACATGAGACATGTCACCATATTTTGCTACACGATCATTTAACCCAAAAGGATAAGCTGTACCAAGAGTATGGATCCAGAAATCCTCCTGTTTACGTAGTCTATTATTCTTCTCTTCTTTATTTAAATTTTCTAATTCTAAATTTTCTAAAATTGTGACAGTTATATCTGATATGGAACATTTACCATTACTACAATGTTGAACTAGATAGTTATTAGTTTTTTCATTATTAACTGTTGTCTTGTGTCCAGAAAATCTTTTATATATATTATTAGTTGTTTCCCCCACATATTGTAGGCAGCATTTATTACATTCTAATAGGTAAATTACATTGGTTGTTCTACAATTAACATTACCACGTAACTTGCATGCAAAATTTTTATTATACAATGTACTTTTAACAGAAGTCCGTGGGACAAAATGATCTTGGCAAAGAAAACAACGACTCTTACACTTACTAACTTTCAAAAAATCGTTCCGAGTTCCGAGGCTAATATTTGTGTTTTGTTGCATAAAAAGTTATTGAAAATAAATCCAAAACAAGCCAACATCCAAATCAAAATCCAACAATCAAAGTCCAGAAAACATGCCAAGGTCAATAGGTCAATAGGTCAATAAATACATAAGCAAAAAGATGAAAGAACATGAAATTTGTATAAGTGCCATCTCACCAATAATTAACAATATCAGGTTAAAAACCTGGACCAGGGTAACGGTCTGTCGGGGAGAAAACTAAAAAAATTTTCTCCACCAGCACTGGATCCAACCTGGAATAATATCATGAAAAGAGAAATCACCAATGCTACAGCACAAAAAAAAAAAAAAAAAAAAAAAAAAAAAAAAAAAAAAAAAAAGGAGACAGAAGGAGAAAAGGAAGACTGTTTTCCTAAATTAGTGATTAATATAGACCAGCACTTGAATGAGGCCTTAACCCTACTCATCCATACAATCACATAGGTCAAACAGCATAGCCACACACAATCAACCATAAAGAATAATCCATGGACAGGCAGTCATGTCGTCAATAAGTATAAGTCGTCATTTACCAAACCATAGAAAAAATAATATAGACAAATAATTCAGAGGCAACACCCAACATAAGGGCTCATCAGGAGAATACACTGGCCTATATAGGGTTTCGCCACTCTAAATTCTCTACCCAGCACAGTGTTGTGGCTACCACAGAATATCCATGGCATCCCCGCGTCAGGTATCACCCCCAAAATACATGTCTATGAAAAAAACAGCAAATGTAAAACAACCAAGTAAAACCAAAACAAGCTTATCCTGTTAATATATCCCTCCCTTTAGCAACAATAGGTAAACTAAATATTATAAATTTTACCAAATCACAAATATTAACACATTGTAAAAAACCTGAATGAACTAAACAATTATATAATTCATCTTTACCATGTGGCTAATTTTTTAAAAATTCCGCTCAAATAGAAACACAATTCAAAATAAATGGCGCTGTGACAACATTTCTCGAACCTCCGAAATTAGTCAAAAATTTCTTTAAGTATTTCTAGATAATTCTTTTGATATTTATTTAAAAGTACGTTATAATGAAAACTAAATTTTTTAAATTGCCAAGTTAATTTATTTGCAGAAAAACCTCTTGATATCAATTTTTGGCTTAAGATTTTACATCTATTTTTAAAATCAATATAATTACTACAAATCCTTGCATAACGAAGTAACTGTGAGAAAAACGCTGAATATGTGATATTTGAGTGTATATTACTTTCAGGGAATGGGAAACTAATCACTTCAAAATCAAAATCATCCGTTTTATTATACATTTTAAAACTTAATTTATTATTATCACAAATATTAATATTTAAATCTAAGAAATGATCTTCATGACCAGCGCCATGACTAGGCTCAAGAATAAGCTCTGATGGATATATATTTTTAGAAATATCAATGAAATCCTTACAATTTAAGACCAAAATATCATCTAAATATCTTTTATTATTTGACAAAGCATGTTATAAATTAATTGGATTATTCTTATCCATCATATATTTATATTCTAGTTGACTTAAAAACAAGTCAGCTATAAATGGGCTGGCATTCCCCCCCATGGGAATTCCCATAATTTGCTTGTACAAATCACCCCCAAATCTTATATAAGTATTGTATAAAACAAATTCCAATAACTCAAAAATCATATCCAAGCTGTAACATCTCAAGTTAACTGTAGTATTAAAGCAGTTTGTCCATATGGCTTTTTTATTATAACTGTCTATTTTTAAGAACCTTTTACTAGATAAGAGGAAAGATTTCTTTATAACAGTTTTTAAATTATCTAACACTAAATTGAGTGATAAATTAGTATACATTGTCGCAAAATCGAAAGACTCAATTCTTTTAGCTGAAACCATTGTTAAAGAATCTATCACCTGCAGTGAATTATTAACACTCCAATATGGATTAAAATTCGAAAATTTTTTAATACCAGAACAATAGGTTTTAAGTTTATTTACAATTTCCTTTAAAATTAAAGAGAGGTCAGTAGCAGCAATGCGGGTTGGACATTTAGCTGCTCCAGCAATAAACCGTGGTTTAGGGGGATTCTTATGAAATTTTACAGTCCAATATAGGAAAGGGAACTTTTTATCATTGTCATTTATTTTAATATTAAAATTTTTAAATAGTATTTCTTCAGTCTTTTCAATTAAATTCTCATCCTCTATATTTACCTTTTCATAAACATTAGTTGTGCCTAACTCCCTTTTTAAGATATCACAATACAGCTTCTGACAAATTATGGCAAAATTATTATTAGCTTTATCCACTGGCACAATTACAAATTCATTCTTTAGATTAGCAATTGCTTGTTTAATCTTCGCATTATAAAATAATGATTTAGTGTTACTATTTTTTAAGTTAGAATATATTTTATTTCTTACTCTACTAATAATTAAATTCTTCCAACTTTGAAAACTCTCTTTATTTTTATTCTCTTTCTTACACCACTTATCAATAAATAAATCAAAATCATTTTCCAAGCCATCAAGAACACTCGATGGTTTCAGATGATGAGAAAGACGGAAATTTGCCCCTTTATTCATTATAATTTGAAGATCATCTTGCTTTATTATTGACAAGTCCCCTGTTATAACATGTTTGTAAGTAGGATTTACAAATGGGCCAAGTTGCTTACAATTACAAACCGGTTTCCAATTTATATCGCTATCTAGTTTTTTTAGTATTAAATTATAATTAAAAATAATTTGCCCAATAGTTTTTGAAAATTTATAAGTTAAAACTGGACTATCATTATAATTTAAATTACTAGGAAGGGCCTGTTTCACATGCCGCTGATTTAAAATTTCTGGTAAATTAATATCTTCAATCTGCTTACAAGTAAAATTAATAGGTAAATATAATCTGTTATCCTTATTACTAATCTTATCGAACTTTTTCTTTTTTGAAATAAATTTCGTTTTAGATAGAATGCAAATTGTATCACATATTACTTTAAAATTATAATCAAGAGCTGTATTATTCTTCACAATCCAGAAAAGTTTGATTAAATTCCTCTTGGATAAATTATTTAGACACTTTATTACAGAAATCATACCCCTAGATTCAAGTAGCTGGCATAGATCTATAGAAAGCATATGTACATCTAATTCATTTTTTCTATTATTTTTCCTATGTCCTCTCGATCGTTTTTTACGTTTGGTAGGACAAGTAAAAGAAGGATGGTCCATAAAACCATCAATACATTTAACAACAACATGAGACATGTCACCATATTTTGCTACACGATCATTTAACCCAAAAGGATAAGCTGTACCAAGAGTATGGATCCAGAAATCCTCCTGTTTACGTAGTCTATTATTCTTCTCTTCTTTATTTAAATTTTCTAATTCTAAATTTTCTAAAATTGTGACAGTTATATCTGATATGGAACATTTACCATTACTACAATGTTGAACTAGATAGTTATTAGTTTTTTCATTATTAACTGTTGTCTTGTGTCCAGAAAATCTTTTATATATATTATTAGTTGTTTCCCCCACATATTGTAGGCAGCATTTATTACATTCTAATAGGTAAATTACATTGGTTGTTCTACAATTAACATTACCACGTAACTTGCATGCAAAATTTTTATTATACAATGTACTTTTAACAGAAGTCCGTGGGACAAAATGATCTTGGCAAAGAAAACAACGACTCTTACACTTACTAACTTTCAAAAAATCGTTCCGAGTTCCGAGGCTAATATTTGTGTTTTGTTGCATAAAAAGTTATTGAAAATAAATCCAAAACAAACCTGACGTCATGAAATTAGTTGTCGTCATTTTTGCTTTGACGATGCTTAGTATATTGTAAAACACATTAATTTGGTTAATAATATACCATTTAAAACACCAAAATGAACATGCTGGAGTAGTCACTCGATGAGAAAGGGTGTCAGAACGGAGAATGAAGGTCCCAGGTTCAAATCCTGGTTAGGCTAAAAAAGGTAAAAAACTAAAAACTAAAAAAAAACTGAAAAAACTAAAAAAAGGCAAAAACTACAAAAAAAAACTAAAAACTAATAAAAAAAAATAAAAAAGCTAAAAAACTAAAAAAACTAAAAAAACTAAAAAACTAAAAAAACTAAAAACTAAAAAAAAAACTTAAAAAAAAGGAAAAAACTGAAAAATAGAAGAGAAAAAGAAAACTAATAAAATTAAGAATAAAAATAAAAAAAAATAAAAAAGATAAAAACTAAAAAAAAAAGTAAAAAGAAAAAACGAAAAAAAACTAAATTAGCAATCACCATCAACAAAGCTCAAGGGAAATCATTAGAATCATGAGGTATAGATCTGAATATGGATTGTTTTTCCCATGGACAATTATATGTTGCATGTTCAAGAGTCGGTAAACCTGACAATCTAAATAAATGACGACACTCAAAGAGAAAGCGACCGGGACAAAAGGAATGTTCGATTAGCAATCAACAAAGCACCGGGACACAGGGAGTATAAATGACGACCAGGACATAAGTAAAAAAAAACTAAAAAAACTAAAAAGAAGGTAAGTAAAAACTACAAAAAAACTAAAAAGAAAAAAACAACTAAAAACTAATAAGAAATCTAAAAATCTAAATAAACTAAAAAAGAAAAAAAAGAAAAAAGGAAAAAAATAAAGGAGAAAAACAAAACTAAAAAACGAATGTATATACAGACCGGGACACCGGGATACAAATGACGACCGGGACACAGGGAATATAAATGACGACCGGGACACAGGGACACAACTACAACGGGGACGCCGGGGGGCACAGGGGGATATAAATGACGACCGGGACACCGGGACACAAGGAATATAAATGACGCCCGGGACACTCAAAGAGAAATCACAGACTGGGACACCGGGACACAAATGACGACCGGGACACAGGGAATATAAATGAGGACCGGGACACAGGGACATAACTACAAAGGGGACGCCGGGGTGCACAGGGGGATATATAAATGACGATGGCGACTCAGGGAATGGTCGATTAGCAATCACCATCAACAAAGCTCAAGGGCAATCATTAGAATCATGAGGTATAGATCTGAATACGGATTGTTTTCCCATGGACCATTATATGTTGCATGTTCAAGAGTCGGTAAACCTGACAATCTATTTATATGCACAGACAATGGGACAGCAAAGAATGTTGTATATTCGCAAGTTTTACGTAGTTAAAAACATATATATATATATATATATCTATCTATATTCACAGGTGGGACATAGGGACACAACTACAATGGCGCGTAACTAATATGGCGCGTAACGACTTACGCGCGCGGGGGGGCTTTGGGGGGGGTGCGAAGCGCCCCCACCAACAAGGTGTTGGGGTGGCGCGAAGCGCCACCCCAACAGCTAGTATATATATAAAATATATATATCTATGTATATAAAAATAAGTTGTCTGTGTGTCTGTCGAGTGACGTCACTGTCCGCATATGACGTCTGAATTATTTCATCACATACCAATTCAAAAACGAATGTATTCAAGCCGAAGTAGCTCAGTTATATAGCTACCTGTGTTGGCGCAGTGGGTTTGACCTTAGCGTGGTAATACAGAACCCAGAGATCGAACCATGCTGCAGGAATGCACTACAGGGCCGACGCAAGGACCTTAGTATTCAAAAACTAAAAACTAATAAAAAAAACTAAAAACTGAAAAAGAAAAAAAAACTAAAAAAAGGAAAAAAACTGAAAAATAAAGGAGAATAAGAAAACTAAAAAAAATAAAATCTATATATATATATATATATATATATATATATATATATATATATATATATATATATATATATATATATATATATATATATATATATATATATAAGTTGTCTGTGTGTCTGTCGAGTGACTTCACTGTCCGCATATGACCGTCTGAATTATTTCATCACATACCAATTTGAAAACGAATGTATTCAAGCCGAAGTAGCTCAGTTATATAACTACCTGTGTTGGCGCAGTGGGTTTGACCTTAGCGTGGTAATACGGGACCCAGAGATCGAACCATGCTGCAGGAATGCACTACAGGGCCGACGCAGGGACCTTAGTAGTCAAAAACTAAAAAGAAAAACAACTAAAAACTAAGAACTGAAAAAGAAAAAAAAACTAAAAAAAGGAAAAAAACTGACAAATAAAGGAGAAAAAGAAAACTAAAAAAAAAACTAAAAAAAAAAAAAAAAAGTAAATGTATTCAAGCCGAAGAAGCTGAGTTGGTAAAGCGTTATGTTCCATGTTCTAGGTCCGAGAGGTTCCAGGTTCGAACCTTGGCTTTAGCATTAATACAAAAGATGAAACAGGTAAAAACTACTAAAAAAACTAAAAAAGCTAAAAAACTAAAAAAAAACTAAAAAAAAGGTAAAAAACTGAAAAATAAAGGAGAAAAAGAAAACTAAAAAAAATAAAAATAAAAAAAACTAAAAAAAGGTAAAAACAGAAAAAAACTAAAAAGAAAAAAAAGAAAAACTAATAAAAAACCAAAAACTGAAAAAGACGAAAGAAACTAAAAAAAAAGGAAAAAAACTGAAAAATAAAGGAGAAAAAGAAAACTAAAAAAATAAAAATAAAAAAAACTAAAAAATGTAAAAACTACAAAAAAAAAACTAAAAATAAAAAAGGAATGATCAAATATCTTTAATGACGTCACCGTCATAGCAAAAATGACGACAACTAAATTCATGACGTCAGTCGACACAGAAACATGACGTCACCTTACAGACAGACACACAGACAGACAACTTATTTATATATATATATATATATATATATATATATATATATATATATATATATATATATATGTATATATATATATATATATATATATATATATATATATATATATATATATATATATATATATATATATATATATATATATATATACCCTTGAATACCCTTCGTCGTCAAACCTGCATACCTTTCATGCACACCACCTGAATACCCTTCGTCTTCAAACATGCATACCTTTCTCAATAACATATACCGTGTGTAAACAATGAACGAATTGTCTTACAGCCTACTACTTACAGCCCTTGTCCTGAGGACTGTCGGGAGGTTGACATCCCCAATACTGGTCCTTTCAACAATGCTAAACGAAATCGCTGTCTTAAAATTTCAAACACACATGTTTTGGGGAATATAAGGCTGGGGGCAGGGGGGCTGACGTCCCTCGACTCACTTTTGACTCTTAAAAGTTGACTCTAAATTACGTTTAAAATGTTTTAACTTTAATAAATCACGAATTATTTAAACTTTAAGGAATACATATCAGTATTTGATAAGAATTTGATAAGATCACCCTTTAAATATGAACCTTCATTGCCCCCCAGGGTAGAACTTACAAACTTTGCCCTGAGGGCTGTGGAGGCTGTCATCCTCAAAAACATAATTTACGGACATTTCAATTACGTTAAACATAACTACTATCTCATAATTTTGATTGGATATGCATGGGAAAATGGTGGGTATGGGAAGGGGGCTAGTTTCCCTCAAAACACTTTCGACTATCAAAAAGGGCATTATCCGTTTCAATTTCAAATCGAATTATCTCTTTTCGAAGTTTTTACGACAACAAATGGCCATCTCAGAATTTCTATCAGATGCATTTCAGGAAAGTACGAGGTGTGTGGGAGGATATCCACCCTTTCGATCGCTCTTAATCTTAAAAAGGTCACTAGAACTTCTGATCACCAATGCAATGAGCCCCCTCCGAATTTTACTCGATAAAATTCGAATTATAAGCTTTGCTTTGAGGTCTGTGGGGGGTTTGTCATCCTTAAAGACATAACTTCTGGACCTTTCAATTACGTTGATCAAAATGGCTATCTCAAAATTTTAATTGGATATGTTTGGAAAAATGGTGGGCATTCACTTTCAACTATTAAAAAGGGCACTAGCCCTTTCAATTTCAAATCGAATGATCTATTTTTGAAGTTTTTACGACAACAAATAGCCACTCCGTGTATTACTCCGTGTATGAAAGGAGCTGTTCCTCCCTCAACGTCCTGCTCTTTACGCTAAAGTTTTACTCTTTCTCTCAATTCTGCTTTATTAAACAGTAAATAATTTTATCGTAAATAGTGGGACGTTGAGGGAGGAACACCCCCTTTCATACAGTAATTTCTGTTCGTTTTAAGGTTTAATGTCGCTCCTTACTTTCAGCTAAAAAAACTTGTTTTTTTTATTTAATTTCTGAACGTTTTTGAATTAATGCATGTTTTTATTTTGGCTCTCCGCAAATGAATAATTAAAACAAATTTGCGTATTAACTTTTTTTTTTGCTAAATGGCTTTCTCTTAGTTTTGATCAGACGATTTTGAGAAAAAGGGTGGGAGAGGAGGCCTAGTTGCTCTCCAATTTTTCGGTTACTTAAAAAGGCAACTAGAATTTTTAATTTTTAACAAATGTTTTTATTAGTAAAAAATATACATAACTTAAAATTAACTTACGTAACGAACTTCTATATTCGTACATTTTTATTATGTATATTAGGGGGTTTGCCCCCTCATTAATACCTCACTCTTTACACTAAAGCTTTAATTTTGTCTCAATTCTTTAAGATTTATCCCTGAATCACAAAGGCTGTAGAATAAATAGTTGAAATTACTAAATATACTTTAGCGTAAAGAGCGAGCTATTAAAAAGAGATGGACCCCCCATATGCGTAATAATCTCTGTTTGTTTTAAGTTTCAATGCTGGTCCTTACTTTCAGTTGAAAAAACTTTTTCATATTTAGTTTTTCATTTTTTTTAAATAATGCTAGAAAATCCTGCACCCCTTCATGAAATTTCTCTCCTCCCATGACAAATTCCTCCAAGGGAAGATACTCCCACATAGTCCCTCCTCTCAACCCCCCCAAACCAAAAAATCATCCTGAAAAGGTCTATACACTTCCAAATAATCATTACTGTATGTAAACGGTGGTCAAATTATGTAACTTACAGCCCCTCCCCTGAGGACTGTGGGGGAGTAAGTCAGCCCCAAAGACATAGTTATTATGTTTTTCGACTATGCTGAACAAAATGGATATCTCAGAATTTTGATCCGTTGACTTTGGAAAAAAATGAGCGTGGGAGGGGGCCTAGGTGCCCTCCAATTTTTTGGTCACTTAAAAAGGGCACTAGAACTTTTAATTTCCGTTAGAATGAGCCCTCTTGCGACATTGTAGGACCACGTGGTCGATACGATCATCCTTGAGAAAAAAAACAACAAAAAACAAACAAACAAATAAACACGCACCCGTGATCAGTCTTCTGGCAAAAAATGCGAAGTTCAACATTTTTGTAGATAAGAGCTTGAAACTTCTACAGTAGGGTTCTCTGATACGCTGAATGCGATGGTGTGATTTTCGTTAAGATCGTATGACTTTCGGGGGTGTTTCTCCCTATTTTCCAAAACAAGGCAAATTTTCTCAGGCTCGTAACTTTTGATGAGTAAGACTAAATTTGATGAAAATTATATATTTAAAATCAGCATAAAAATCTGGCCCTTTGATATATCTATTGGTATCAAAATTCCGTTTTTAGAGTTTCGTTTACTATTGAGCCGGGTCGCTCCTTACTACAGTTCGTTACCACGAACTGTTTGATAACCCACAACTAAATTGATCTCACCTGTGAAGCCCTTGAACTTTTTCTTCTATCCTGCAACGTCTCCAGAAAAAAATCGCATTTACTAACCAATTATTTGGTATACCAATCACCATTTATCAGTATCCTATCATTGGAACCCTTCTTTTTACCCTCAATGGAAACAATATGCTTTAATGAATCAGCTGATGGAAGCATATTAAACCTTAGAGGGGACTCCTTCACCCTGAAACTCATCAAAAGACCCCTGTCCTGAAACCTTTTTAAAAGTTTCACCTAAGAACAAACTAATTTCTTATTTTTGGTATACTGTCCCTCCCCTGGAAAGAACACATGCTTAAGCCACTGTTTATTGTTATTTATGTGCCTTTGACACTAGATCCTTAATTTCCTATGCTTTCGCACTTACAAAAGCCCTTTCACATTAGGCAAAGTCATCGTCTAAAATCATCGCAATCATCATAAGGAAACTATACAAAAATTAGGAGCTCTGGAATAGAAGTTGGAATTCAAGCTCTCATTGAGGGTGAAGGACTTTCTAAGGAAATCTTATTATTTTACTTCCAAATTATTTTAACACCAGTTCGCTACTACTATGTTGAATTTTCAATATCTTAACGTAAACATACTGAATTTAAAATTCTAAGTAGAGCTCGAGTCTTCTTGCCACTGCCTACATTACGGAGATAATTTGCTTCGTAAGATTACATAACGTATTGTCTTAAGTTATGCCAGTGTGATTTAAAGACATAGTATGAAAGGACCATTGATCAGTATCCCACGTATTTATGGCATTAAAACTGAAAAAATTGCTGAGGGCTTCTTGAGATTTTTATCTCATCCACAACAATATAGACAAGTAGATATAAATTTCAAAGGAAGTTTTACCCATTGCTCCAGAATTTTTTGTTACGCCTGGCATATTTTTAGTATATTTTAGTATTTCTTGGTACCATATATTTATTTTAACGTATTTTTGTGTATTTAGATTAGTTATTCTTTTCTTAGTTATTAGTTATTCTTTTTTCGTCATTCTTTTACAAGTAGATATAAATTTCAAAGGAAGTTTTACCCATTGCTCCAGAATTTTTTTTTCACGTCTGGCATATTTTTAGTATATTTTAGTATTTCTTGGTACCATATATTATTTTAACGTATTTTTGTGTATTCAGATTAGTTATTATTTTTTTAGTATATTTTGTTTAGAATATTTTTGTATATTTTACCATATTTAGTTTAGTATATTTCAGTGTATTTAGTTGAGCATACTTGTTTTAGTATATCTTTTATATATTTTATTGTATTTAGTTTAGTATACTTAGTTTATTATATCTTAATATGTTTAGCTTAGTAGCATATTTCAGATATTTAGTTTAGAATAACTAGCATCTCTTAGTGCCATATATTATTTTTATATATTTTAGTATATTTATATTAGTATATCTTAGCATATTTAGTTTAGTGTATTTTATTATGTTTAGTTTAGTGTGCTTTTAGCATTTTTTAGTATCTTATAGTACAATATATTTAGTTTAACATATTTTAGCATATCTTAATATATTTAGTTTAGCATATTTAGGTATATTCAGTTTATTATATTTTATTATGTGTGGTTTAGTATGTTTTTAGTATATTTTAGTGTATTTAGTTTAGCTTTTTTTGAAATCTAAAGTCACAAAGACCATAATTTATGAAAATATAGCATATAAATTAGTTCTGACACTTGAGCCTTTTTTTTTAAACAGAATCAATAGTCAGATAAGAAGAATCAATACGTTTTTTTTTTCTCAGTTTAGATTGATATTTGTCTATTGCTTACGTCAGTAAAGTAAATACTAGAATATATAATTACGCAGTCGGGTAATGATAAGAAAATGCCACGTTTTTTTTTTATTGTGATTTCTTTTAATGAAATGATCTCCAAAGAAGGAATATAAATAAGCTTCAAGTAAGAAGTAAATGCAAAATTATTTCTAGATTGTAGAAATAGATGTTTATAATTCGGCAAAAAGGAAAGAAAAGCTCTGAGGAAGGAATATAGATAAGCTTAAATTAAGAAAATAAATACAAAATTGTTGATAGATAGTAAAAAAAAGATGTTCATAATTGTAAAAAAAAGGAAGACAAAAATCAAAAGAATAAATGTAAATAAGGAAGCTGAAAGGGAGGAGATGATGCAAAATTGGTCATGGATAATGAAAAAAGTTTAAGATATAAGCTCTAACGATGAAAGTTCATTTAAAAATTAGACGAATTACAATGTTCCGCTCATTCTCGTCAGCATCTGTAACATCAAATGACCATTTAAAAACATGAATTTCAAAATAATAGTTTTGCCGTTTGACCTGGGCTGTCCAAAGAAAAAACCCGAACAAAAAATGTACTTACCTTGGACAGGGGAAAATACCCTGACCTACTCCCCCTTCCCTATAAAGTAAAAGCCATAAATTGGCATTGAACGGAATACGCAGACATACAGGACTACTTCTATTTTCTTTCAATCCAAAAGGTTCAATAAGTAGCTTCACAATACTCCTGAACATGAGCCCTTCCAGGGTAAATAGATCTAACTCGCTAACATGTTTTAGTTTCAAAAAGAATTTATCATTTTTATTTCTTCTGGACTGCTTAATGTATTCTTCCTATGATTTTTCTCGTTTTATATGCTTCCTACTTCCGTAATGGATACCCAACATACAATTAATAGTAATAGAACAATGCAGAGAACCACAAATAAAACAAATTCATAACATAATACAGGCATAATAGTATCAAAAGAAACGTGACACAAATGATAATGTTTCAAAATGGAACACATGGATGTCTATTAATTCGGTTATTATAGCCTATAGGATTTGTCCCAAAAGCTCTGGTAATTTTGTTGCTAAAAAATATTTATTTGACACGCGCTTACAAATGAGGTAACACATTTCAAAATAATGTCCTTCCAGCTTGATCAACCTTTTTCAAGTTTTTACCCACTTCGCGTAGGTATCCTGGAAGGAGTCAACGGAGACCTCTTTTAGACAGGTTGTCGAAACACCTTTTGCCGGTTCCAGCGTCTCGTGGTGATGCTCGTATGGTGATGTCTTCATTCTCGCGCATAAAATGAATTTCAGTGGGCCTAGATTTGGGCTGAACGGTGGCTGGGGATATGGAGCAACGTTCATTTTCACTAGCAATTCGCGAACAATGAGTGCGGTGTGACTCGGTGGATTTTCGTAGTGCAAGATTCAATAGTTGCAAATGTTTTTTAGATAAATTTAATAATTATATTTAATTAAAACTCAGTCTCATTAAAAATTCACATGTAAATTCTCAGGTGTATGGATGTTTCATAACTATAGCGTCATATTCAAATATGCCTAGTCTATAAAATAATTTCGTAAGAAAGAAAGCTAAATCTATAATGCCAAGGTTCTGGCTAATAAACTATTATCGTATGACTTAGCAATACATCTATACATCACGCAGTATAGATGATGTATACATCTATACATCATCTATACATCAATACATCTATACATCATACTTGCTATACATCACGCAGTGTTGTTCAAAAGTCTTGCAAGGTCATTTAGCTATTAGGCCCTTAATAATTACATGGTACCGAGAACCAGAAAAGGGGATTCAAATTGTGATAAAACGCGTTTTTTTTAAAAATTGAATAAGTAAAAGCGGTACTCAAGTAGGAGATACAGAATAACTAGGATAAAAAGAACAGATATTTTTCAATCGTCAAAAAATGTCATAAAAATAAACAGCCAACTATTCAAATTATAATACGCTGGTTTAGGCAAAAAAACTTTCCCAAAAATGCGAATTACGTTTACTTGTGAAGATAATACTACAACTACCGATATCAAGTTCAATCTTGCATCATATTGCATCTTCAGAAGGGATAATTTTGATTTAATATTTTAGGTATTGTTGAACTCTGTCCATCGATATTTTTGAACTCACCAATACCGTTGTTAATAATCTCTCTTTTGAGCACAGATTTGCGATGCTTTCAATCTTTGTTGAAGAAAAAACACGATGAGTGTGACCCCTACGCAGGATTTTTTCATTCTACAGCGGCGTTTGGATTGAGGATTAGACTTGAAAACCCATCTTTCGTCTCCTATGATGACTCTGTCTAAGAAGTTATAATCAGTTTTATAGCATTCAAGCAGGTCTTGACGTGTTGCAATATGCTGGGCCTTTATTACGTTCACAAGGACTTTGGGGACATAAATGCGGGCACTTCTCTTATACACAAATCATTCATTAAAATTCTGTGAACCACTGTTTTTGGCACATTACTCATGACAACTTCCATCCAATCATTCAGTCGTTGATCCCTATTTAAGAGTTTTCATGGATTTTTCAGATTGTTCATCATTAGTTTTGGTCTTTGAAGGGTACCCCGGGCACTCGTTGTTATCGATGGACTCCTTCCCCATCCTCTGACACTGAAAAGTCTAGTTCTGAGACATCAAGTAATCTCCGTAGGCTTGCTGAAACTTTTTAAATGCATCTGCAATATTCACGGCCAGTTTGACACAAAATTTTATTTTATACCCTTGCTCTACACTTTGCGCCATCACTATTCCAAACATTCTTTGGCAAGGTCCAAAATCGCATTTCATGCAGAGAACTCCTGCCTCGACTACAGCCCCCAGGTGGCTGATAAACGTGGCTTACTTTTTCTAAAACTTCCTTATTAATTGCTCATCCAGAAATACCAGTTTGTTGTTATTATGTTGAATTTTCAGTATCTTAATGTAAACTTACTTAATTTAAAATTATAATTAGAGCTCGAGTCTAATTGGCACTGCCTAAATTACGGACATAATTTGCTACGTAAGATCATAAAACTAACAAATCTCAAGTTATGCTATGGTGATAGGATCTAAGGCGTAGTGTGAAAGGGCTATTGATCAGTACCATACAGATTTATATATATAAAACTGAAAGAATTGCTAAAGGTTTTATGACGTTTTCATGTCGCCTATAATTGAATTGAATTGAACTAAATTTATTTATAACCCGTTATAATACACATGAAAAACGGAGTAAAATGTGAATAAAAGAAAAGAGGAAAAAGAAAATGACCTAAAAAACTACGGACATAATTACGGACATAATTTGCTACGTAAGATCACAAACTAACAAATCTCAAGTTATGCTATGGTGATAGGATCTAAGGCGTAGTGTGAAAGGGCTATTGATCAGTACCATACAGATTTATATATATAAAATTGAAAGAATTGCTAAAGGCTTTATGACGTTTTCATGTCGCCTATAATTGAATTGAATTGAACTAAATTTATTTATAACCCGTTATAATACACATGAAAAACGGAGTAAAATGTGAATAAAAGAAAAGAGGAAAAACAAAATGACCTAAAAAACTAAACAACATTTCATTTTACTTAAAAACAATTAAAACATACAAAAGCAAAAGCAAAACATTCATTGTATCAAAATAGCGCTCCATGGGTGCCGACCAATTCTACTATTATAAGCTTCTATGCTTTTTCTGATAGAAGCACTCGGGTCTATGATGCCGTATCTTTTAATGACTTAGGAGTTGCTTGACCATGGTGGAAGGGCAAGCAGATATTTGGCATACCGAAAATAGATCCGCCGAAGTTTTTTCGTCTCAGTTATCGTAAACGTACGCCAAAAAGGTGCAAGGTACAGGAAATTCAGGAGTGCAGAAGCATTGTAAAGTTTAGCTAGCAGTTTGCGGTTGAGTCAAAGTTTATTTGCCAATAAGCTTCCGTATGCAGTTGCTGTTCGACACTGGAAATAAAGGATCAAGAGCCTTCTAGTTGCTTTAAGAGTGTCACCGATAGGAAGCCTTTTTTGACAGTATCCGGTTAAGGTCACATTTAAGGGATATTCTACTTGGAATCAGGTTCGGAAAACTCTTTCAAAAATGCTGTTGCCAAGCCTCAGCAGAGATATGAGCTGACGGAGCGTTTCTTTCACTCTGGTTACGGGTCAAACTTTTCCATAGAAGCGTTGGATTACTCATGATCTTTTCTGAAAAATCGGAACGAATAGCGGCTCTATGTTTTTGCAGTTCTTTGGAAAAATGGCGCTTTGTGGAAATCCATATTTGGTTTACTATGCCGTTCTTGGGTTTCCCACATTCTATTCATATGCCTAGCCAAAATTTGGCCTTGTGGTAGGCTCCAACAAGGGATGGGTCCCTGGACGAACCATTACCTTGTGACCCAACACGGACTTTAGATCGAGGGACAAATTGTGATTCCCCTTGTAGTAGCGCATGCGAAATAAGTGACGAGTACATATTTTTTTGTAGACGAATTTCAGACGTGGGAATAGGTAATGATGTTTGGAGCAAGTCAAAAGGTATTTTTATCTTCAGAAGTAGATTATCAAGACAATGCTGATACTGAGCCAAATCGGCTTTACTCCATTCAATGATAGTTCTCCATTTTAAAGGTCGATTTGCGCGCATTCGATAAAATGTGCACTGATTCGTAACGATAGCGGTAAATGGTCGGAAACAAAAAAAAATTCACGGAGCACATCTACTGTTAATGAGCTACTAAAAATACTTCTAGATACAAGGACATGATACAAGGACAAGGTTAGACACTGATCCGGTAGGGTGAATGTATGTGAAGTCACCCGATATCAGTACAAGAGCACTTTCATTTGGAATCTGACCAAGCAGAAGAGCTGTGCTTTCACTTTTGGATATATCACAATTAAAGTCCCCCAATAAAATCCAATGGAGATGAGAAGCATTAATTTTATTCATACATTTCCCCAGTTCTTTGCGGGCTAGAGGAAACTTCATTTCAGAGCAATCATATCTGTAGTCGGTGGGCAGGTGCACATCTATTATAAAACGTCTCCCCAACTCTAACTGATAAGAAATGGTCGGAATTAGCAAACAATTCGGAGTTGATATGCTCACTTATTAGCATGGCAAGTCCACCTCAGGGGCTCCCTCGTTTCTTAGGTTTTTCACTGGTACAAAATGAACTATGTGTAAGGCATCGAATATATTTCTAGTGTCGTTAGACAGAAAGTGTTCTTGGAGACAAATAATTTCTTCGGTGAGGCAGAGCTGCTCAAGCACGGTAATTTTGGTACTAAGACTACCATTCATATTCCAGGAGACGAAACGCTTGTCAATATAAAATTTATTCATTTTGGGCGTTTGAGGTCATTAACTTCGCTGACTTGTTACTTGTTAGATGGGCAGCTAGCGTGGTAGCATGTGTGTCGGGTGCTTGTACAGCTTAGGTACCACATCACATTCTGGCAGAGATTTTCTTTCGTTGCACCGTGGTTATTTTGAGCACAATAGGCACACTTCGATATGTTTTTATAATGGCTGCTATGTGGCCAGATTCTTGGCAATTGTAGGAATGTTTCGGAATAAAGATGGATTCTTGAATTCTGAAACTTTCAAAGCCCCCTTTCATTGTCAGTTTTGTGGCAGTATCGAGGGATTCACAACTTAGAAAATGCAGCTTGAATGCACGTGATTTTCTACATTGTTCGGCTTTCTCACGTCCAGAAACTAGACTTTGAATGACCTCTGTGTCAAGGGGTTCAGGAATCCCTTTAATCAGTCCTATGTACAAAGGGGTTTTTACTTTGGCATCGGATTCTGAATTTTTATTTTTGATCGCTAGTGCTATTTCTTCCACCGTAGCCGCAGTAAAACTGATATATATATATGTATTATATATATATATATATATATATATATATATATATATATATATATATATATATATATATATATATATATATATATATATATATATATATATATATATATACATAATTTATCAAATTTCAGTTTTTTTAGAATTTGGTTACTGTTGGCACGAGTCGCTTTTTTCTAAGAGTTCGTTACCACGAACTGTTTGACAGCAGTCATAGTCATTTTTATCTACAATGTTATCACATTCTTTACATTCTATACGCTCTTTACACATTCCATCATAAGAACTGCACGTTTGTTTGTCTAGACTGGAAATGCACGTTTACCTCATCTTAGCTCGTGATAGCAATTGAGTAAAATAGCCGATTTTATCTAGAATGCTATTACATTCCTTACATTCTATACACTCTTTACATATTCCATCATAAGAACTGCACATTTTTTTGGCTAGACTGGAAATGCACATTTACCTCATCTTAGATCGTGATAGCAATTGAGAAAAAGAGCCGTTCTTATCTATAAAGCTTTATGACAGAAGAAGCTTTATTATCTACAATTCATAGCCATTCAAAACATAGTCTTGTCCAGTCTCGGCTGTTTGTGGCTGTCATTGCGACTACTGCATAAGCAAAGTTTTAAGGCTTTAGCATATTAAGGTATATTCAGTTTATTATATTTTATTATGTTTGGTTTAGTATGTTTTTAGTATATTTTAGTGTATTTAGTTTAGCTTTTTTTGAAATCTAAAGTCACAAAGACCATAACTTATGAAAATATAGCATATACATTAGTTCTGACACTTGAGCCTTTTTTTTAAACAGAATCAATAGTTAGATAAGAAGAATCAATACGTTTTTTTTTCTCAGTTTAAATTGATATTTGTCTATTGCTTACGTCAGTAAAGTAAATACTAGAATATATAATTACGCAGTCGGGTAATGATAAGAAAATGCCACGTTTTTTTTTTATTGTGATTTCTTTTAATGAAATGATCTCCAAAGAAGGAATATAAATAAGCTTCAAATAAGAAGTAAATGCAAAATTATTTCTAGATTGTAGAAATAGATGTTTATAATTCGGCAAAAAGGAAAGAAAAGCTCTGAGGAAGGAATATAGATAAGCTTAAATTAAGAAAATAAATACAAAATTGTTGATAGATAGTAAAAAAAAGATGTTCATAATTGTAAAAAAAGGAAGATAAAAATCAAAAGAATAAATGTAAATAAGGAAGCTGAAAGAGAGGAGATAGATGCAAAATTGGTCATGGATAATGAAAAAAGTTTAAGATATAAGCTCTAAGGATGAAAGTTCATTTAAAAATTAGACGAATTACAATGTGCCGCTCATTCTCGTCAGCATCTGTAACATCAAATGACCATTTAAAAACATGAATTTCAAAATAATAATTTTGCCGTTTGACCTGGGCTGTCCAAAGAAAAAAACCGAACAAAAAATGTACTTACCTTGGACAGGGGAAAATACTCTGACCTACTCTCCCTTCCCTATAAAGTAAAAGCCATAAATTGGCATTGAACGGAATACGCAGACATACAGGACTACTTCTATTTTCTTTCAATCCAAAAGTTTCAATAAGTAGCTTCACAATACTCCTGAACATGAGCCCTTCCAGGGTAAATAGATCTAACTCGCTAACATGTTTTAGTTTCAAAAAGAATTTATCATTTTTATGACTTCTGGACTGCTTAATGTATTCTTCCTATGATTTTTCTCGTTTTATATGCTTCCTACTTCCGTAATGGATACCCAACATACAATTAATAGTAATAGAACAATGCAGAGAACAAATTCATAACATAGTACAGGCATAATAGTATCAAAAGAAACGTGACACAAATGATAATGTTTCAAAATGGAACACATGGATGTCTATTAATTCGGTTATTATAGCCTATAGGATTTGTCCCAAAAGCTCTGGTAATTTTGTTGCTAAAAAATATTTATTTGACACGCGCTTACAAATGAGGTAACACATTTCAAAATAATGTCCTTCCAGCTTGATCAACCTTTTTCAAGTTTTTACCCACTTCGCGTAGGTATCCTGGAAGGAGTCAACGGAGACCTCTTTTAGACAGGTTGTCGAAACACCTTTTACTGGTTCCAATGTCTCGTGGTAATGTTCATATGGCGATGTCTTTATTCTCGCGAATAAAACGAATTTCAGTGGGCCTAGGTTTGGGCTGAACGGTGGCTGGGGAAATGGAGCAACAACTACTTGAAAATGGTATAACCGATACAATGTTTGCAAAAACTGATGATATGATTGTTTTGGACTTGTCCGGCACTCAAGATATGAGTATTGTACGAACGGGTGTGTACATTTTGTGTGCACATTTGCTAAGCCATTAGCAGAAAGTATTGCATTAATGTCATTAAATCAATTTGAAACTTATTGGAAAATTACTTCTGAAAGTAATGTTCTACTAGACCTAGCACCATGAAGACAAATGAAATAATCAGAGTATTTAAAATGGATCCGCACAAGTCCAAATACAGATCTTATTGCATACCGTCGGATTTCCTTGAAAAAGATTTGAAGTGTTGACAATAGCCTTTTTGGACAAATCCTTTTGTCCAAAGGATTGACAATACCCTTATGGTTGACAATACCCTTATCATTGTTAATAGCAAACGTATGATGTAAAAGACGTAAAAAGCATCAAATGTAAAGACACGTCATTGGCTGTGCATCTTTCAAACAGCAAAGGATATAAAATTTTTGGATCTTCTGGGCTTACCTTTCTCAGTCTACACTCCACACATCAACAACTTTATTGAAAGCAGTGGGACAACTATCATTCAAAACCAGAAGAGAGTGCAGGGTTTAACGACTAGAAGCTGTGGTTTTCATCCACTGTTATATTTTGTTTTCCAATTTTGTGGCTATACTTACAATGAGTTTCTCAACATTTACGTTGACAACCCTCGCCAGAATGACTTCCTAGTGGAAAATACCCTTTCATACCTGTGTAATATTGATTTCACTGTCCTACCAGTGAAATATTCTAAAAATGTTTGTAAATTTGTTTATTAATAAAAATGAATATATACATAAAAATGGCTTTTTTCTCCTCTTTAGGTTTCTTCTTCTACTTATAGGTAGCTGTCGAGAACAACTAATGGCGACATATCATCTGAATTCACTGTGTATTGACCTTGATGTGCAAAGTCAGGGTCACATTTTCTACAGTATAATGTAATTTCACTCTTATTGTATCTCTTTGTGAAGTCAATAATACTTTTTTCCTTCATATTGTGAAATTTATGTGTTTCAATTTGCCTATTTCTGACTTCGGCCTGTTTGCAGACGATACGAAGCTCCTGGGAGAAGCTAGTGCATCATCACAAATCCAAAGCGATTTGGATGCCCTGACAGAGAAGCTCGAAGAATGGCAACTTTCACCAAATTTAGCAAAATGCTCTGTCGTCCATCTTGGCCGCCAAAATCCGATGTACTCATACAAAATGAAAGGTATCGACCTGACAAAATCTACCTGTGAAAAGGACCTAGGTGTAATTCTGAGCTTGGACCTCAAACCAGAAAAGCATATCGGCCTGGTTGTGCGTAAAGCGTCGAATACTCTCTGGCTACTCAGTCATTCCCTACAATACCTTGACAATCACTCAAAGATCTCAGCATACACAAGCTACGTCAGGCCACAGCTTGAATACGCCACTGTTATCTGGTCGCCATATCTAAAAAAAGATATTGACAGAATAGAACGGGTCCAGAAACACTTTGTAAAAGGACTTCAAGGATTCAGAAACCTTCTGTATGACGAAGCTCTAAGAAGGCTCACTCTCCATAAACTTGAGACAAGAAGAACGATCTTAGACTTAAAAACCCTCTTCAAGATAGTTCATGAGAATTTTGGGAACGTAAAAGACAAGCTTGTTCAAATAATTCCCCAAAGCAACACAAGATCACACAGTCTGCAATTGGAGCCCGTGAAGATGAAGATTGCAAGATCTAATTCTTACCATCACTCGTTCATACCCCGGGTCATCAGGATCTGGAACAAACTACCATTCCCAGTAGAAAAGAGGAAATCACTGGAAGCCTTCTCCAATAGCCTAAACATAAACATACCATTTCTCGAAACTTTTAACGTAGGACGACTTTAAATGGAATTTGTGCCGCAGTCGATCCGCTCTTCGCCCTGCCATGACATTTTTCTTTTAAAAAGGTGTCAGTTGTATAGAAATTTTGTATTGAGAGGCGTGAGGAATGAAGTTATTTATTTATTTATTTGAAGCAGTATCACATACAGTTTTTTTTACATGGAGAATCACTTTCTGTAACAGCCAAACAAAACTCAGTAGGTTTATAATCATAGTGGCCATTGCCTTCACAGCAATCACGTAGAAACCAGATTTTCTTGTTATTCCAACAGTTGAAGTGTAGACCAGATTCTTCCTCCCAAAAAAATTTAAAGCCAGGACGATACCAGTTTCTCAGAAATAAAGTAAAGTCACGTTTCAGGTACTTTGCAATTCTACCGGGATAAGTATTCTCCGACTGATCGTATTTATCATAGTGATAATTGGACCATAGGAATCCTCTAGTCTGAGAGTCAAAAATCTCTTCAAGACGGGAATTACAGTCTTTAATTTGTACTGCACGTCCTCTGTGCAATTTACACGGATTGTATAATCTACACTTTTCATCATAATCGTCAACAATCGTACAGCTCTCACAGGATGACCAGCTGCCCAGTGCATAAATGCATAGTGGGCATGCACAGAAAAAGTTTTCAGTGTTGATTCTCTAACCGCCAAAAAGAAACTGACCTACGATTGATAAAGAGAGTGTTCTTTTCTAGAGAAAGAGGATGAGGAGTAATCGAGTGATATCACAATTCAAATTAACTGAATTTGTTTCAAAAGTATCTTCTAAATTGTCAACTTATTTATTGTTGAAATCATTTGGATAGTCTTAAATCATCGCTGAATTTCTAAGCTAGTGTTCAAAAGCGAATCCACAATAAAATTTTCTTTCGTTTGGATTAGTATGTCAATAAATTGAGTAAATGCGTTTGGGACATGACTCATAAGCATCATAAAATAATTCAAAGTTAAAGATTCATCTTTCGTAATATCATCAAGCATTTTTGAAAAAATATTTTCTTTTGCACTGACAACTTTTGAAAATGATCATTTAGATTCAGACTTTTTTCCAAAATCACAAGATTCGGCAAGATTTTATGTTTCATAAATCCCTCTATTTTTTAATCCTTACACTCTCACAGCTGACTACAGACTAACTAACGAATCCAAAGATTCCTTCTACTTCGGGAATATCCCTATAGAGAGGAGTGGTAATCTACTGAAAATATCTAACAAAAAAACAAAAACATTTTCAATTTAGAAACATTTTATTTCAAATTACAATAATATATTACTCATTTTTAAAATTCTGATTCAAGTTATTGTCCTCAATATATTTCACTATTGCATTTAAATCAGCTTGAAGTCTATGTATATATATTATATTAAGTTTTGCTGGAAAACATAACACTCCTCCAATTTGAAGATGCTCACGGATATCACATATCTTGCATACATCTCATCCCTTTGAAGGCATAGTCGAGATCCTCTTGTAATTTCTACTGCTACGTTTGGTACTCTTGTCTTTGTATCATTACTGCTGCAATGGTATTTTCAAACTGTTCTCTTTCTGAATTCTAATTTCTTACCAGTATAAAATAGATTGAAAATCCAACCTTATATTGAATCTGGTTGCTATGGCTGGTTACTAGGGCCTCATGGCTATATTTAAATTATATCACCGTTTGAATATGCTAATGATATACATATTGGAGCATGCAAATGAGGTTTAAGGTATTTGCAACGAGGCTTAGGCTATAATCACATATAAAACAAAAACATTTTCGATTTAGAAACATTTTATTTCAAAATTACAATAATATATTACTCATTTTTGAAATTCTGATTCAAGTTATTGTCCTCAATATATTTCACTATTGCATTTAAATCAGCTTGAAGTCTATGTATATATATTATATTAAGTTTTGCTGGAAAACATAACATTCCTCCAATTTGAAGATGCTCACGGATATCCCATATCTTGCATACATCTCATCCCTTCGAAGACATAGTCGAGATCCTCTTGTAATTTCTACTGCTACGTTTGGTACTCTTGTCTTTGTATCATTACTGCTGCAATGATATTTTCAAACTGTTCTCTCTCTGAATTCTAAGTTCTTACCAGTATAAAATAGATTGAAAATCCAACCTTATATTGAATCTGGTTGCTATGTCTGGTTAGTAGGGCCTCATGGCTATATTTAAATTATATCACCG
Organism: Artemia franciscana; assembly: GCF_032884065.1. Taxonomy (NCBI): domain Eukaryota; kingdom Metazoa; phylum Arthropoda; class Branchiopoda; order Anostraca; family Artemiidae; genus Artemia; species Artemia franciscana. Next base: position 48,685,664 of record NC_088867.1, read on the forward strand.
TTTGAATATGCTAATGATATACATGTTGGAGCATGCAAATGAGGTTTAAGGTATTTACAACGAGGCTTAGGCTATAATCATTAGAGCATCAGGTGTAGCCTCTGGACGTAGAGACCAACCACTACTGCGGTGGGAGTGCTCCAACGCCACCAAAAAAATCTCCAGAGAGTAAGAAGAATACGGGTGATGGATATAACTAATCATTCAGGAATGCAAACACTACCTTGGTGCAAACATTAAAGGAGGGAGGGAGGCATGAAATTCAGAAACACTTCACCAGTGTCCTGCTGTCACCTAGGTCCTATTGCTAAAAGCTTGTATAGGTTCTATATAACGCTGGAAAATGTCTTAATTTTTGATATACTGCTATACTGACAATTTCAATTTCTAAAATCAAAATTTGAAAATAAAAAAAATTCATCCAAATTTAAAAAAAAAAAATTCATTGGGTCTTTGATTTAAGAGTGGTTTAGAATATAGTTTCAAGTTATATTCTTGTTTTCGAAGTTACATTTTTAGTATTTTTCTGTTATATTATAATTACAAAGTAATTAAAAGGCTTGTCAAAATGCAAAATCTTCAACCGTCACTAAGAAGATAGCAGCAGTGTTTGCACCTAAAATATACCTTTACTGCGCTAATTTGAATTATCTTATCTTTAATCGTGCAAACATCAAGTTTAATATAGCATGGAAAAATGTGACTGTGAGAGAAGTAAAATAAATGCATCGTTAAAGACTATCAAAAATAGACTAAAAGAATTGCATAATGATTTTTATCAATTTTAAGATTTTACATGATGTAGAGTCGTCGTATCAACATGTAGAGTCGGTACATCAACAAGGACATCATAACCTCATAGAAACTTTTGTCCTGGTAATATCGGTAACTCACAGGCAAGCAATAATATAAAAACAGTCACCTGTCGCTCTACAGCTGGAATTTGAAGCAAGTATTTTTCTCGTCTGGTTCAATCCCATTTTCCAGGGCTTTAATGAAAAAAAGGTTAAGATGGCTAGGGTAGGTTCTACTGATGAAGGATGACAGGACAGATTGTCAAAGACTGTCCTTGTCGGCCAATCGTCTAGGGCCATACGAAAATTAGGTTGTTCCTGAGTAGGGTGGGAGGATGTCACAAGAAAAAATTTAAGAGAAACAGGAACTTTTTGAGGGGTTTAAAGAGGGAGGCTTTGAATATATTAGGATTGAGAAGGATCGTACGTAGCTGTGTTGGCATCAGGCGGCTTGGTGCTGCAGTGAGTTGTCAGTAGCAGTAGTAGTATTTTTCTCCTACATAATCAAAGTCAATTACTTCTCAATCCTCAAGAACTGCTATACGATTTCGTTCCTTTTGATGTCTGCTGTCTTACAGGCTCCAGTGCTAGCTTATGAGTCAGCAACTTCCACCTATTCATTAATCTAAAAAAATCAGGTGACGGGAAACTGAAGCGTGCATTTTTTCTCTGTTTAATCAGAGTCAATTGCTTTCCAGTTCTTAGAAGTTACAATACATTTTCTCCCTTTTCAAGCATGTTACTTGAAAGGCTTTTTGTTACTTTTTGTGTCAGTAAGCCCTAGCCAATCACTGATCTAAAAATAATATTGTGACACCATAGTGGGTACCAGATAGTGGCGAGTACCTGAAGTGAGTACTTCTCCATTGTATGATCAGAGCTACTTAGTTTGTAATCCTCCTCAATATATCTAATTTTACTGATAGCCTAGCCTATTCCAACATTTCATATCCTTACTGGAATCTTAGAGAAGTCGTTCATAACGTTAGCAAAAACATCTTCACTAAATCAAACAGTTCGTGGTAACGAACTGTAGTAAGGAGCGACCCGGCTCAATAGCAACCAAAACTCTAAAAAATGGGGTTTTGATATCAATAGCTACATCAAAAGAATCAAATTTTAATGCTGATTTTAAATATATAACTTTAATCAAATTTAGTCTTACGCATCAAAAGTTACGAGCCTGAGAAAATTTGCCATATTTTAAAAAATAGGGGAAAACAACCCCTAAAAGTCATAGAATCTTAACCAAAATCACACCATCAAATTCAGCGCACCAGAAAACCCTATTGTAGAAGTTTTAGGCTCCTATCTACAAAAATGTAGAATTTCGTATTTTTTGCCAAAAGACAAATCACGGGTGCGTGTTTATTTGTTTGTTTGTTTGTTTGTTTGTTTTTTTTCCCCAGGGGTCATCGTATCGACCAAGTGGTCCTAGAATGTCGCAAGAGGGCTCATTCTAACGGAAATGAAAAGTTATGGTGCCCTTTTTAAGTGACCAAAAAATTGGAGGGCACCTGGGCCCCCTCCCACGCTCATTTTTTCTCCAAAGTCAACGGATCAAAATTTTGAGATAGCCATTTTGTTCCACATAGTCAAAAACCATAAGAACTATGTCTTTGGGAATGACTTACACCCCCAAAGTCCCTGGGGGAGGGGCTGCAAGTTACAAACTTCGGGCAGTGTTTACATATAATAATGGTTATTGGGAAGTGTATAGCGTTTCCAGGGGATTTTTTTTGGTTTTGGGGGTGGGGTTGAGGGGAGGGAGCTATGTGGGAGGATCTTTCCTTGGAGAAATATGTCATGGGGGAACAGAAATTCTATGAAAAGGGCGCAGAATTTTCTAAAATTACTAAAAAAAAACAATGAAAAAAAACATGGAAAAGTTTTTTCAATTGAAAGCAAGGAGTAGCATTGAAACTTAAAAGAAACAGAGATTATTACGCATATGAGGGGTTCTAAAAAACTTTAGCATAAAGAGCGAGGTATTTAGGAGGAGATAAATACCTCGCTCTTTATGCTATAGTATTTTTAGTAATTTCAACTATTTATTCTACGGCCGTTCGGATTCAGTGGTCATTCTTAAAGAATTGGGACAAAACTTAAGATTTAGTGTAAAGAGCGAGGTATTAACGAGGGGACAAACCCCCTAATATACACAATAAAAATTTAAGAATATAAACGTTTGTTACGTAAGCTAATTCTTAAGTTACGTATATTTTTTACTAATAAAAACATTCGTTAAAAATTAAAATTTATAGTTGCCTTTTTATGTAACCGAAAAATTGCTGGGCATCTAGACTTTCCCCACCTCTTATTTCTCAAAATCGTCTGATCAAAACTAAGAGAAAGCCATTTAGCCAAAAAAAAGAATTAATATACAAGTTTCATTTTAATAATTTATGTGTGGAGAGCCAAAATCAAACATGCATTAATTCAAAAACGTTCAGAAATTACATAAAAAAACTAGTTTTTTTAACTGAAAGTAAGGAGCGACATTAAAAATTAAAACGAACAGAAATTACTCCGTATATGAAATGGGTTGTCCCCTCCGCAATCCCTCGCTCTTTACGCTAAAGTTTGACTCTTTGCCACAATTCTGCTTTTTAAAACAATTAAAAGCTTTAGCGTAAAGAGAGAGGGATTGCGGAGGGGACAACCCATTTCATATACGGAGTAATTTCTGTTCGTTTTAAGTTTTAATGCCGCTCCTTACTTTCAATTAAAAAAACAAGTTTTTTTATGTAACAAACAGTTCGTGGTAACGAACTGTAGTAAGGAGCGACCCGGCTCAATAGTAAACGAAACTCTAAATTAAGGAATTTTGATGCTAAAATATACATCAAAAGAATCGGATTTTCATGCTGATTTTAAATATATAAGTTTAATCAAATTTGGTCTTTGTCATCAAAAGTTACGAGCCTGAGAAAATTTGTCTTATTTTAGAAAATAGGGGGAAACACCCCCTAAAAGTCACAGAATCTTAACGAAAATCACACCATCGTATTCAGCGTATCAGAGAATCGTATAGAAAAATTTTCAAGCTCCTATCTATAAAAATGCGGAATTTCGTATTTTTTGCCAGAAGACAAATCATGGGTGCGTGTTTATTTGTTTTTTTTTTGTTTTTTTTTTCTTTTCCCCAGGGGTCATCGTATCGACCAAGTGGTCCTAGAATATTGCAAGAGGGCTCATTCTGACGGAAATGAAAAGTTCTAGTGCCCTTTTTAAGTGACCAAAAAAATTGGAGGGCACCTAGGCCCCCTCCCACGCTCATTTTTCTCCAAAGTCAACAAATCAAAATTTTGAGATAGCCATTTTGTTTCGCATAGTCAAAAACCATAATAACTATGTCTTTGGGAATGACTTAATCCCCCACAGTCCCTGGGGGAAGGGCTGCAAGTTACAAACTTCGACCAGTGTTTACATATAATAATGGTTATTGGGAAGTGTACTTTCGTTTTCAGGGGATTTGTTTTGGTTTTGGGGGTGGGGTTGAGGGGAGGGGCCTATGTGGGAGGATTTTTCCTTGGAGAAATATGTCATGGGGGAACAGAAATTCAATGAAAAAGGCGCAGGATTTTCGAAGATTACTATAAAAAAACAATGAAAAAATAAACACGGAAAAGTTTTTTCAATTGAAAGTAAGGAGTAGCATTGAAACTTAAAAACGAACAGAGATTATTACGCATATGAGGGGTTCTAAAAATACTTTAGCATAAAGAGCGAGGTATTTAGGAGGAGATAAATACCTCGCTCTTTATGCTAAAGTATTTTTAGTAATTTCAACTATTTATTCTACGGCCTTTCTGATTCAGGGGTCATTCTTAAAGAACCGGCACAAAACTTACGATTTAGTGTAAAGAGCGAGGTATTAACGAGGGTAAAAACCCCCTCATATACATAATAAAAATTTAAGAATATAAAAGTTTGTTACGTAAGTTAATTCTTAAGTTACGTATATTTTTTACTAATAAAAAAATTCGTTAAAAATTAAAATTTATAGTTGCCTTTTTGTGTAACCGAAAAATTGCATGGCAACTAGGCCTCCTTCCCCATCCCTTATTTCTCAAAATCGTCTGATCAGAACTAAGAGAAAGCCATTTAGCCAAAAAAGGAATTAAAATGTAAATTTCATTTTAATAATTTATGTGTGGAGAGCCAAAATCAAACATGCATTAATTCAAAAACGTTCAGAAATTACATAAAAAAAAACTAGTTTTTCTAACTGAAAGCAAGGAGCGACATTAAAACTTAAAACGAACAGAAATTACTCCGTATATGAAATGGGTTGTCCCCTCCGCAATCCCTCGCTCTTTACGCTAAAGTTTGACTCTTTACCACAATTCTGCTTTTTAAAACAATTAATAGCTTTAGCATAAAGAGCGAGGGATTGCGGAGGGGACAATCGATTTCATATACGGAGTAATTTCTGTTCGTTTTAAGTTTTAATGTCGCTCCTTGCTTTCAGTTAGAAAAACTAGTTTCTTTTATGTAATCTAGCAAAGAGATGAATTGGACTATTTCTTTTTTGTACACTTCACTAATTTGAAAAAAAAAGTTCAGTGTAAATATTGGTTTGACCTTACTTTCTCAACTTTGAAAAATTTAATTTAAACAGCCGCATCATTTTTAAACTTCTTATTGAGACCATTTGAGCTAGAAGCTTGATTTTTCTTCTTTATTTTGTACTGCTACTAAAGGAGTTACAGCTAAAGGGATTAGAAAGATATAGAAACCGAAGAGTTTTTTCCACGTTATAAGACTTGAAGTAATGTTGCAAAAAATAAAGAAACCGTAGTTTATTCATCTTTCATATGAAGCTCATCTATTGATATTTACGTTTTAACGCAGTGGTGGGTATATTACCTTTTGTTGAAATAAGAATCAGGCAAGGATTTGGAATGTGTATTACCGGACCTCCTGTCAGTGAAATCCCTCTTCATAGGCTCTGAGGGAGGAGGGAGGCAATACCTGTGGTAAACAAAAAGACATAAAAATATAAATAAAAACAGGAAAATAAGATATTTCCATTGAAATTTCTTTTTTTTGTTTTATTTTTCCTTGGAGTCAACCCAAAAATAGAAGCAAGTTTTGCAAAATAAAAAACAAAATATGAATCCTGGATTTATTATAGATAGCAAATTCTCAACCTTTGTTTTCAAATGTTTGTTTCATTATCTAAGTAAACAAGACAAAAAGTATAAACTGATTTTTTCCATTAATTTAGCATATTATTGCTTTGATCGACTTGCAATGTACAGGTTCTATTTGCTAACAATTCTTAACTTGGCGTTATCTCTCCCATTTGGTAAGCCTTTCAGTTACTTTTAGAACCTCAGGTGACTTGAATTCTAGTTTTACTTTTGAGAGCTCTTTTCTTTTTACGATACCACTTCAAATGCCGCCACTAGTGGCAGTTATAATACTGCTATTTGTAAGATAAAAGAAAAAATACAACAACTTCCTAGTTGTAGTTCAGGCAAGATAACTCTATATAGATAGCTATATAGTTCTACTAGGAATCAATACTTATTATTATTATGTCAGTGGCCATCCAATCAAGAAGTGATATTCTAGCCACTAGCCACATAATAGGAGCTAGTGGCATAGTTGGAGATGTTTCCCTACCCCTAGTCTAACATTTAAAATACACATTTGTTGATAAACAAATGTAGTAAATAATTCAAACACCTAAGGAGCCTTTTGAGCCACGCAACAATCCGAAATACCCAGTTTTATTTTGCAATTTAAATGCTTTGTATTTATCGTGTTGTAACTTTATTAATTAAACGACTCGTCATGAGAACTTGTCTTGGTGACATATTAGCTTGGAAACCAACTTTCATGGACGAGTTAGTCTTAACACATTGATAGAACAAAGGCCGTGAGGAATTTACTTCTTTGGACAAAGTTTTGTAGATAAGTTTTGGTGACTAGAATGATGATGATAGCATAGAAAAATCAGAAAGATGATTATTGCAATGATAACTATTTTAACGGTATTATTTTTCACGTTATTGAAGCGAAAGATCAATATGAGAAGGTATTACTTAGTATAAGTAAAGTAGATCTACGTTGCTTGGGCAACATGAGGTGTTGCGGCAACCTTTGTTCGGCTTCGCCGAGTAAAGTGTTGCGAGAGCAACACTTTGGTTTTGTTTCCTCGCTTCGATTAGACGCTGAAGTTGTTAATCCGTAAGGATCTTAAAATAAACTAGCAAAAGTTCCAAACCCCTCATCGCTGAAGATGATTGTAGCCTAACAGCCGATTATTACTTACAAGTCCCCTACATGTCTTACCACTGGAACCAAATTGGTCTTACCATCAAATACAACGGAAACAAAAAATAGGTACACCAACTAGTAAGAGTTGCGAACCCCTCATTGCCGAGGATGATTATGAGCTAACAGCCGACTGTTGCTTACAACTCCCCTATATGTCTCACAATTGGTATCGGCCTATTTTTGGTTTCAGTGTGTACCTTACTACTGAAGTTGTCAACCCCTTTAAACTTTCAAACTGGTATATCTCATGAAGGAATTTTTGTACAAAAAAATGGATTACATATACTTTAATCAGCTCATCAAAAGCTTTCGACTGCCGTCGAAAAAAAAATCTATCTGTCTTAGTTCAAAAGTTGACTTTTTTGCCGTAGGCCAACTTTCTAACGTCATCACTTAGAAAGGAGCAAAGGATAAACTCTAATTTCTTTAGCAATGAGAGAACTTTTAAGGTTTAAGAGGCACATCTGATACCATTTCTCTACCGCAATCCCAAGTGCGAAAAACTGAATGATAAACTCAGCCGAAATCACGGCAGCACTTTCGGACCCGTGGGAAAATGCCGCTTTTTTGCTTCTCTAAATTTTTCTATTTATCACTCAAAGAAGATATATTGGCTGTGGGGCAGGGTAACTGTCGCATATATTTAACACTTATAGATTTTAGTCCATCTTCAATTTGAAACTGGTGCCTGCCTGCTTGCCTGCTAGAACGGAGCTTTCCACTCGAAAGCAGAAACATGGTTTGATGAAACGAAAGCTTGGCTGCATAACTTCAGATAGTCCTCTCTGACATAGGCTATACAACTCCTCTTCACTTCACACACTATAGGCTCTGGCTCAAGGACAAGCAAAAACCATCCTTTTTGGCCCCAGGCAAGAGTTCTACGAAGCTTTCCAAAATGTAAAGTCATATTCATCAATCCGGCCTAAGGTCCACACTTTCCGTAAAAACCGCAGAGGTTAGACCCTTACCACTTTCTAGGAATAAGCTGAAATCGGGGTGCTAGGAACAAAAAAAAAAAAAAAACCACGACAAAACCAAAGTGTTGCTCTCGCAACACAAATACTAACACAAAAAATATCTATTAATCACAACAGTGGTTTGACTATTCGTCGCCATCCTCAATGGGACGATCTGGTAGACTAGAACCAATTCAGGACGATGAAGAGAAGTGTCTTACTAGTATACATGAGCTAGAAGCAATCGTGACATGTAATTGAAAAACGTTTCAGTTGGTCTTTCTTAAAATTAATTAAAAAACGTTTTTCAAAAAGAGCTTTTCCGAGAAACGTAAGGAGCCGTATTAAACTTGAAATCAGCAGAAACTAGACCTACGTTGCCTGGGCAACGTGAAGTGTTGCGGCAACCTTTGTCCGGCTTTGCCGATTAAAGTTTTGCGAGAGCAACACTTTGGTTTTGTTTCTTCGCTATCGGTTAAATGCTGAAGTTGTCAAAACTATCAAAGCTTTCAAAACGGCATATTCAGAGAAGAACACAATCAGTAATCACATGATCAAATTCTTCAGCGTTGAAAAAACAACAGCAAAAGAATATCGGAAAAAGGGACTAAATTGAGTCTGCAGCCAGTTGAACTTTATCCTTTTCAATCGTAGACATCGTGACGGATGGAAACTTGGAACATTATCTTATATAATCTAGTTGGTATTATAAAGCTATCGGTAACTTTTCAGGATCAAATACCATAGATGTGCACCAATTTGCACAAATTTGTAGCCCCTCATGAACCTCCTCTAGCAACCCATTCTTGCTTACAAGTCCCTCTTCCGTGAGAGACAAAGAATAACACAATCAGTAATCAGATGATCAAAGGCTATTCCTCAGGGTTGAAAAAAAAAAAATATTGGAAGAAGGGACTAAATTGACTTTGCAGCCAGTTGAACTTTATCCTTTTCAATTGTAGACATCGTGACGGATGGAAACTTGGAACATTATCTTATGTAATCTAGTTGGTATTATAAAGCTATCTGTAACTTTTCAGGATCAAAATACCATCAGGGACCCATAAATTTCCTGTAATGACTCGCCATCCAGGATTGCTTATTATTGGATGGCGAGTCATTACAGGAAATTTATGGATCCCTGATTCCATAGATGTGTACCAATTTGCACAAATTTGTAGCCCCTCGTGAGCCTCCTCTAGCAACCGATTCTTACTTACAAGTCCCTCTCCCGGGATATACATCCAAGTTCACCGGAAACAAATAATGGGTACACCAACTAGCAAAAGTTCCAAACCCCTTGTCGCTGAAGTCATTGTAGCCTAACAGCCGATTATTACTTACAACTCCCCTACATGTCTTACAATCGGGAACCAAGTTGTTCTTACCATCAATTACACCAGAAACAGATAATAGGTACACCAATCAGCAAAAGTTGCAAATCCCTCATTGCCAAAGATGATTATAAGCTAATAATCGACTGTTGCTTGGAAGTCCCCTACATATCTCACAATTGGTATCGGCCTATTTTTGGTTCAAGTGTGTACCTTACCACTGAAGTTGTCAACCCCTTGAAACTTTCAAACTGGTGTATGTCATGAAGGAATTTTTGTAACAAAAAATGGATGACATATACTTTGATCAGCTCATCAAGATCTATCGATTGTCATTGAAAAAAAAATTCTATCTGTCTTAGTTCAAAAGTTGACTTTTTTGCCGGAGGCCAACTTTCTAACACCACCACTTAGAAAGGAGCAAAGGTTAAGCTCTATTTTCTTTAGCAATGAGAGAACTTTTAAAGTTTAAGAGGTATATCTGATACCACTTCTCTATTGCAATCCCAAGTAGAAAAAAAAGAATGGTAAAGTCAGCTGAAATCACGAACAGAAATGGCTAGAAACAATAGATGGCAGCACTTTCGGACCCGTGGGAAAATCGCACTTTTTTGTTCCGTAAAAACCGCACAGGTTAGACCCTTACCAGTTTCCAGGAATAAGCTGAGATCAGCGGCAAAGGAAAAAAAAAAAAAAAAAAAAAAAAAAAAACCTGGACAAAACCAAAGTGTTGCTCTCGCAACACAATAAATTTATATAATAATTTAAACAAAGAACGTTCTGATATTACTGCTAAGAAACAAATCAAACACAAAACGGAAAGAAATCAAATTAAATGATTATAGCAAAAATAAAGATAACAGGTACCAATACAGATTAATAAATACATCTTGAAACCAGTAATAATTGAATTGAATATTCAAGTCAAACTTAAACGAAGAAATATCACAACAAACAGGAGATTGGCTACTGCCCTACCCTAACCGTAAGAGTCTAAAGCCTGTTGCGTCATTTGTGTTTTATTGGAAACTATATGTGTCTTGAACAGCGTGCTTTTGTTTTTTAAAATATCGACAACAAACAAACAAAATATCACTATAATAATCAAGATGACTGGTCAGAACTAATGAACATACACTGAAAATTTATAATTTAGCTTGCTTCACCCTATTTCTGAGATGCAAGAATCCAGTTATTTAAAAATTTCTTTGTTTATTTAGGAGGAAAGTTCAATTCGAAGCAGTATCCTTGGGAACAGGGACCATATCTACAAGGAGATATCAAATTGACTGAAGAGCAGGCAAAGAACGGACTCATTAATGAACGTTACAGATGGGTTGATGCTACGGTTCCTTATGTCATAAGTGGTGACTTTAGTAAGTCCTTTAATCTCAAATACATCTAGAGATAGCATCGCTTTTAAAGTAAATACTTTTCAAATGATCTTAAGGGCCTATATAAACATGACAAGCGTGTACATATATTTTTTTTCGAGCGGGGAGGGGGGGGCTGTGAGTCAAATCAAAAAAATTATTTACTAGGTAATATGAAAAATAGTGCTTAAGGATTTGGGGGGTTTTCAGAACTTGGGGGTTCAGGCCACTATCTCCCGCGTCTCTACGCACGTCTTTGGCACATAGATAATACCAAAACGTAAAATACCTTATGTATTAATTGTAATAGACATATTGATGCAAAAACTTCTTGTAACAATCTGCTTTTCTAAATAAAGTATAATTATTAACAATTAACTATAGTCACCTAATATGTTGAGCCATTTTTTGATAAAAAATTTTGGTATTAATAGATACCAAACAGTTTGCGGATGCGAACAGTAAGTAAGGAGTGAACCGGCTCAATAGTAACCGAAACTCTAAAATACAGAATTTTGATACCAATAGATATGTCAAAAGTTTTATGTTCAACATAAAACGGGGTTTTATGTTGTTTTCAAATATGTAAGTTTCAATAAGTTTAATGCTACCCGTCAAAGGTTACAAGGCTGAGAAATATTGCCTGATTTTTGAACAAGAGGAAAACCCCCACAAAAAGTAATAGAATCTTACAGAAAATAACATCATAAGATTCAAGGTAAGAAAGATCACAACAGAAGAAAGATCACGGGCGGTGTTTAATTGTTTATTTTTTTGCTTGTTTTTCCCAGGGGTAGTCGTATCGACCCCGTGATCCTAGAATATCGTGATAGGGCTCATTTGAACGGAAATCAAAAGTTCTAGCGTCCTTTTTAAGTGACCGAAAAATTGGAGGGCAGCTAGGCTCCCTCCAAAGCTCTTTTTTCTCAAATTCGTCCCATCAAAATTTTGAGATAACCATTTCGTTTAGCATAATTAAAAGGCCCAATAACTGTGCCTTTGGGGATATCATGACCCTCCCACAGCCCCTTGGGAAAGGTCTTCAAGTTAAAAAGTTTTAGTATTGTTTACGTATAGTATTTGTTATTGGGAAGTATGCATATATTTTTCAGGGTGGGGGGAATTATCCGCTGGTGGGATTTTTCACGGGGATAATTTTCCATTGGGAGGGAGGTTTCCAGAGGTGAATATTTCACGGGAAATTTTTACACCGGGGGAATTTGTCAGAATTCCTATACGAAATCCTGCTTATGTCTTGTTTTTTCTTTCCGTCTCAATTTTACACGTGGAGATGTTAAGGGTAATTGTACGTGGTGATTTTTTGCCAGGATTGAATTGTCTAGAGAATAAACCCTTTGGAATCAGGGATTTTTCTGTGGAGGAGTAGCCATACCTCCTGGCAATATTTAAAAACGATCAGAAATTAAATTCAAAAAACAAGTTTTTTCAACTAAAAGTAAGGAGCACAACTAAAGCTTAAAATGAACAGAAATTAATACGCAAATGATGGGGTTACTCCTCCACAACACCTCTTTCGATACACCTCTGTCCCGATCCTTGCATATTAGTTAAATGTATTTGATTCATAAATAAAGTGAACTGAACTGAACTGAATCCTTTAATAACGACTCCTGTCCCCTCCGCAATCCCTCGCTCTTTATGCTAAAGTTCGACTCTTTGCCACAATTCTACTTTTTAAAACAATTAAAAGCTTTAGCGTAAAGAGTGAGGGATTGTGGAGGGGACAACCCATTTCACATACGGAGTAATTTCTGTTCGTTTTAAGATCTAATGTCGCTCCTTACTTTCAGTTAAAAAAACTAGTTTTTTTTTATTTAATCGTAGTAAGGAGTGACCCGGCTCTATAGTAAACGAAGCTCTAAAAATGGAATTTTGATACTAATAGATACATCAAAAGAATCAAATTTTTATGCTGATTTTAAAAATATAAGCTTCATCAAATTTTATCTTAACTATCAAAAGTTACGAGCCTGAGAAAATTTGCCTTTTTTTGAAGAATATGGGGAAACACCCCCTAAAAGTCACAGAATCTTAACAAAAATCACTCCATCGCATTCAGCGTATCAGAAAACCCTACTGTAGAAGTTTCAAGCTCCTTTATACAAAAATACGGAATTTCGTAATTTTTGCCAGAAGGCCGATCACTGGTGTGTCTTTATTTGTTTGTTTGTTTGTTTGTTTGTTTTTTCCTTTTCCCAGGGGTGATCGTATCAACCCATTGGTCCTGGAATGTCACAAGAGGGCTCATTCTAACGGAAATTAAAAGTTTTAGTGCCCTTTTTAAGTGACCAAAAAAATTAGAGGGCGTCTATCCCCCTCCCACGCTCATTTTTTTCCAAAAGTCGACCGATCAAAACTTCGAGATAGGCATTTCGTTCAACATAGTTGAAAAACCTAATAAATATGTCTTTGGGGACGACTTACTCCCTCACAGTCCCCGGGGGAGTGGCTGCAAGTTACAGACTTTGACAAGTGTTTACATATAGTAATGGTTTTGGGAAGTGTACATACATTTCAGGGGGAGTTTTTTTTTTGGGGGGGGGGAGATGGGTTTTCAGGGGAGGTGGTTACGTGGGAAGATCTTTCCATGGGGGAATTTGTCTTGGGAGAAGAGAATTTCCATAAATGGGGTGCAGGATTTTCTAGCATTATGTAAAAAAAAAACAATGAAAAAATAAATATGAAAAAGTTTTTTCAACTGAAAGTAAGGACCAGCATTAAAACTTAAAACAAACAGAAATTATTTTGCATATGAGTTGTTCGTCTTTTCCTGAATACCTCGCTCTTTACGGTGAAGTAATTTTAGTAATTTCAACTATTTAATCTACTGCCTTTGTGATTCAGGGGTCATTCTTAAAGAATTGGGACAAAATTTAAACTTTAGTGTAAACAGCAAGGTATTAACGAGGGGCAAACCCTCTCATATGCGTAATAAAAATATACGAATATAGAAGTTCGTTACGCAAGTTAATTCGTAAGTTACGTACACTCTTTACTAATAAAAACGTTAAAAATTAGAAGTTCTAGTTGCCTTTTTAAGTAACCAAAATATTGGAGGGTAACTAGGCCTCCTTCCCCACCCCTTTTTTCTCAAAATCGTCAGATAAAAACTAAGAGGAAGCCATTGAGCCAAAAAAAATTAAAAAATATCCAAATTTCGTTTTAATTATTCATTTGCGGAGAGCCAAAATCAAAATATACATTAATTCAAAAATGTTCAGAAATTAAATAAAAAAAAAGTTTTTTTTAACTGAAAGTTAGGAGCGACATTAAAACTTAAAACGAACAAAAATAAAATCAAAGTAGAAAGGACACTAGTCCTTCAAATCAAAATGAAGGAATTTGACCTTTTCCTTAGATTCTTAGACCCAACCTTTCTAATTTCTTAGACATGTCAATAGCTACCACACACAATCAATGTTCACATTCTGAACCTTGAACCTACACCATGCATTTATTGAAGAGTCAGGTGGGACACAACTATTTCAAACTTTGGTGTGAAGGAGAACTTGATCACAGAGGTAGAGCTATCAATGAGGTAGAACTACCAATGACCTATCAATGAAGAAACAAGACAGCCATGACGTTCCTTGGCATTGTTGCATGTTTTGAATTGACTAGAATTTGTAGAAATAATACAGGAGGATCTGCACCGAAAACTGATTACCGACAAGAATCCTCAAGTAGTCAGGAGGATATTCATGCAAATCCCAGCAGATATTTTCGACCCAAATATTTCCAAAGATCTGTCACCAGATTCTTGGATGGCTTTTCTAATATATCCGTCACTAAAATAAGATAGAAAGGACGACCTGTAGGGGTTTAATTGGCTGTACGGGTGTCAATATTAAAGTTTCACCAAACAGCACTGTTTTTCGAATTTGAATAGTGACAAATTAAATAGATAAATTTAAATAGTGACAAAGATTTCTTTTCACTGTAACTATAATCATGTAAGGTTTATTGAGTAAAGGACTGTGACTCGAAAGAAATGTACTTGTCTGGGAAAACCATTTAAATATACTTTCAAGTAAAAAATTGGCTGTAATAGGGACTAAGGTTCAATAAAGATCTGTTTGCAGAATCAAACCACAAGTTAGATATTTTCCAAATAAAGCAGACAAAATTTGAGAAATTGTTTTTATTATAAATCAATAACTTTAAAATGAATATAAAAACTTGCAAACTAAATCCACAGAATTTAAACTGTCTATTTTATAGTTATCTGGGAAGTGAAGAAATAGCAAAACTTGGGAAAGATATTTATTCTTTTGTTTTCTCATTAAGAAAAAACATTTTCTGACATCCCGACTCACTGTGCAGCGACTTCAAATTTTTTCTTTCTTAAATATCAAAAAGGAAAAAAGAGTAGTATCGGAGCACGACTTCTTATACAGTATTCTTCATAAGCTAAGTCTCATAATAAATTTTGAATTTGAAGGCTTGTCAACTGGAATGACACTTGCGGCATCATAAAGTAAACACGGATGGTTAAGAAAAGAGTAAAGATGCATAGACAGGCTTTTTGTTTCAAAATGCATTATTGAATACTATACGACTTAGGAATTCTGGGTATGTGGTGGTAAGCTCTGGAAGACCACTCAGGGATTGGCGTGCCTACCCGCAGAGTTTAAGAGTGATAGGTACGCCAAGGTGTCAACTTCTTCCCCTATTGGGGTCTCCACCACCCTTGCTGAGGTTAATCATGAATCTTATGAAGGCTCCTTATCTGATGAGGCAAATTCTGTCTTTGGATTTATTTTGTCCGCTGTTTGGACCAACTACCCATTGAGTCGGTATTTACGTAGTTTTCAAACAGAAAAACAGCTTCGAATCGGACTTCATTCCAGTAGACGACCAAACACGACCATTCTTGCGGATACGTTTACTGTTACCCACTGCAATGTACTTGGTTTCTGGTCCAAGTTGGATCACCTTCTGGATATGATGAATGAGATCTACACTTCTGTAATGTGTGCTCCCAAGACCAACTGAATTCTGGTGTCATTGATAGTGCAGTCAACATTCCTGGTTACACTCTGCTATGACTGTATTACAAAAACCAGATACACTCGACTTTTAGTGGAGGTGGGTTTGCTATATACCTTAAAATAACATCCCATTTTTGTCACTATCGATTCCTACAAATAAGGAGGTACTTTGGGTGAAAGTAAACCTACCAAAAAATTGTTTGTTATTGGTATAAGTCTATAAGTCTATTAGTACAGTTAGTAACCCGCCAAAGATGAAAATCACCAAAAATCTGGAAGATTGATTGGCATTTGTGAAGCAAAACTTCCCTAAATCAGGTGTAATAATCCAAGGGGATCTTTGCATTCATCATAGACACTTGCGGATAAGTTTTACGACTGATACAGAAGGCGTAGCTCGGCTAGATCTGGGTCTAGCTTATTGCCTAGAGCAGCTTGTTGAATTTGACACTTATATTGGCCCTAATGGATCATCCCGGCTTGATTTCTTCTTAAGTCATTATTCAGATTCCTTTGGTGTCGAAAGCTATCCTTTTGCCAGCAATCATGTGGCAGTTATGGCTCATGGAAATCTCAAAATACCTCCACCTGTAAAGGACGAGTGGATCATCAGGCAGTATAACTGCACAGACTTGGATGGTCTGCAAAAGATAAAGAAGGGGCAATTTACTAAAAAAGGATTAAAGAGGCCATTGAATAATTCGTCCCATCAAAAACGGTAAAAGTCCTCTCTCGAGATAAGCCTTGGTTCAATGCTGATTGTGGAATGGCAACACCAGAAAGTAGGCTCATAGAAATGGCGTTTGACTGAATCCGAAGAGGACATGGCTGTTTTGTTAGCGCTTGGAACGAGTCTGTTAAAGCTGCACGTCAAGCTAGAGCTGATTACAAACACAAGCTTGTAGAAAAACTGAAAAGTTCCCTGCAAAACGGTGATAGAGGGTTGTCAAAGAAGCTCTACCGTTATCTGAACGAACATCCATCCCTCGCTTCATTTTGAAGGGAGAATGCCCAGTCAGGCCAAGAAAAGGCAAATGCTCCTGCACAACCTTTTCAAAGGTCTCCTAACTTAATGATGCCAGAGCCTCCCCTCCCCCTTTCCACCACAAACAGATACGAAATTCACCGTTGTTAACATAACTATTAGTAAGATGCTCTAAACACTAAGCCAGCTGGATGTCACTAAAACTTAATGACCTGATACGATTCCCAGTCTTACCCTCAAAAGATGTGCCCCTAAACTCGCTGGTCCTCTTTCCTCTCTGTATAGAAAATGCTTTGCAGCAGGATCGATCATGAAAGCCTGGAAAATTGCTCATGAGGTCCCTGTTCCAAAGGCTGAGTACTACCTCACTAATGTAGGATCATATCGTCCAATAAGTCTGCTGTCCTGTGTAGGTAAAGCTTATGAAAACATCATTAATAAGATCCTTTACCAATACCTTGAGTCACATTTGTGGTCGGCAGATACTCAATAAAGTTTTCACAGAAAACGGTTTACACTGGACTGTTTGACTGCGCAGTATCAAGAGTGAGTTGAGCTCCTTTCTTAGGGTCACAATATTCGCCTTCTCTCCTTGTACATCGTCAAATCCTTTGATCGTGTATGGTACAAGGGACTTTTTTGTAAACTGAAAGCCTATTGACTTGATGGTCGACTATTTGAGGTGCTTGCTGACTTTCCTCGTCAATGTTCATTGCGAGTTATCTTCGGGGGCTTCATACATAAAAAAAACACCCAGTCTTATCAGGAGTACCCCAAGGAACTATTCTTGGGCAAACTCTTTTCTTGGTGTTCATAAGCAACCTAGAGTATAACCCTGTGAAGAAACCACGATAACACAACAACGAAAACATCAGTTGCAAAGGAAAAAGATCCCAGTGAGCCCTACAAGGAGATTCAGACTGACCTGGAGAGAATTGAGGCGTGTGTAGATTTATTGCTTGTCAATTTTAACGTATCGAAAATGAAAGAGCTCCTAATTTCTAGGGCGTGTAATATGAGGGCTCATCATGATTTCGTCTTCAAAAGAGTGTGGTTATAACACGAGTTGATACACTACGCCTACTTGGAGTTAAATTCTCTATCTCTAATGGACTGAGTATCTCAGTAAATTTAGATCCTCTTACTCAAAGAAGCTAGGAGTTATTCTAAGATGCAAAAGTCTCATTCCTGATGAGTCTATTCGGGCACTATTCATTTCGTGCATCAGACCAGTCATGGAGTATGCATGTCTTTTCTTTGCTGGTGCACCAAAAAGCCATATCGCTCCACTCCAGCGGATTCAAAATCGAGCAGTTCGTACAGCAGCATCTGGCAACAAGAAAGCTAAAACCTTATAGTTTATCCAGGAACGCTTCGACGTGGCGTTCATGTCGGTTTTAGACAAATACATGTATAACCTCCATCAGAGGAGCTACCGAGGCTTGTTTCCTGATAGAACAAAGTCCTTACGATCAACTCGCCTAAGTAAAGCTGGTCAGGTCTCCCTTGAGCAGGGATCTCCACGGAAGGAATATCGTATACAAATTTCACCCGGCGGTTGGTCACCACATGGAAGAGCTTGCCGGCAGAGTTAATCCCGGAAAATCCTTCCCTTGGCGCGTTCAAGAGAAGGTATAACAAACACATCAGTGTTGAAAAATGAGGTAAGTACCAGAACTAGCGGCATATCATCAGGTCTGTGATGGAGCTTTTTTTACTTAGCTAGAACTTAGCTCTGTAATGAATTACTGATGTGTTACTGGTGTAATGTATCCCTTGATGTGTAAGGTGGGAGAATCCTTAAGACGGTTGAATTTAATAAAAAAAAGAACACAAGAGTGGGATGGTAAAGGTTTACAAAATACCGTTTTGGCCATAAAATGAAAGGTATCCATCAGATGGTTACAACCAGACTGCTTACCATTATTAATCATCAGATTTCTTGCTGCTTACCAGACTACTTAGCAAACAAGCACAGCTGCTTACCGTTATTGCCCAAGAATATAGAAAGATGTTCTAGTGCTGCAATTATAATGGTTTTAGAATTAGTAAAATTAAATTAAATAAGTATAAGTGACCCCGTGGAATTTCGCTATGTCTCTATGTAAATTCAAAAACAACCATACCCCTAGGAGCCTGGATAATCATGAAACTCTTAATCAAAGGAGTACTATGACAATTTCCTGCAGTAAGCTATTTAAAACGAGGAATCAATATTTCATCAGGGTTGTTCGTTCTGTACACGAACTATTGGAAAAATTCTATCGAAGACACTGGAGCAGCTCCAACTTGCTTGAAAAATTGAAACTTACCTTTCCTTTTGATCGCTGATGACAATTTTCTTGCGGTCTTAACTATGGATTTTCTTATATCAAACCTTTCAAAATATGTCAAGTACTCTTGAAAACTATCTCGTTAACAGCGAAACTTTTCTCTGAATAATGTCTTATCCACATAAGAGTATAATCTTGAGTTCAAAACAAACAAATTGAATAATGTTGTTACTGGTTTTTAAAACTATTTTGGCTTTTAAACTTTTTATCAGCTTTTACAATTATAAAATTGAAATTAAGTTTATGAATGTTCCGAATTTTTTTCTCAGTTGCTATGATGTTCTCATTGAAGTAATTCTAATAGCTTCTTTTCCCTACGTGGATCTATTGCGACAATTTTATTTTATTAATATTGGTGGCGGTTTTGTTTGTTTTTAGTTTAGCATTTTTTTTTTGCTTCTCTTGTGCTGAGGAAGCAGTTTGAATACAGGCGAAATATCCGTGTTGTTTTAGTCTTCCATCTCTTCTCTCTACTGGCCGCAATCTCGTTTGTTGTATTTTCATTGAGTTTTACCTCTCTTTGTTGTTTCTTGTCAGGGTTTGTCATTTCGGCTTAAGAACTTTCAGCCTAGCAAAAAACTAGTTTTACAGTGTCACTATAAAGTTATGATTTGGAGAAATAATCCCTAAGACATATTAGCAGCCATCATCGTACTTTAAAGGTTGAGATCAGCAGCAATGACTCGTTTTAACCATCTCTGCTGGGTTTTTTTCTTAGTGCCGCTCTTTGCAGATGGCTAGATAAGTTCTGTCATAGGAAAAATCCCCCAAACTCATTGGCACTTGGATCAGATGTGCAGATGGCATCGCAAGCCATAGCCATTGGCTAAGTTAAAAAAAAGAGAAACACTATTGATCGTGACCAGCGTTAGCATACGTAAACTTCATCATAAAAGCAGTAGAATTTATTGTTTGATAATAATAGGAATAAGATGGAAATTAAACAAAAAAAAGGATAAAGTCAAAAGACAAACAAACCCATTCAAATAGCTCTTAAGACTTGCCTTCGAAAGTAGAATACAAGAGAATAAAGGGAAATATAAAGAAAAATGACAAGGGGAAATGAAAAACAGATTCTAAAAACTAAGTATCCTCATTAAAAATACAATCGGTGTTAAGGTATGATAAAGTAACCTATTTGAGAATAGACTGGGGAAGAAAAAAAAAAGAAAAGAAAAGAAACTTGGTTGCAGATAATGAAGCTAATCAAATAGAAGCAGTAATACAAAAAACTTTACCTTTTTTAGCATCTGAACAACTGGCCATAATTGAGGCATCATTTTTCAATTTTTTTTTTGTTCCAATACTCTCTCTTTGTGCTATTTTGATGGGGTGACTTTGGAAAAAATGAGCGTAGGAGGGGCCCTTGGTGCCCTCCAATTTATTTGGTTACTTATAAAGGGCACTAGAACTTTTAATTTTCGTTAGAATGACAGCCTAGGACCACTGGGTCGGTACGATCACCCCTTGAAAAAAAAACACACACACACAGGCATCATTTTTCAAAAATTAATTAAAAAATACAAAAATTGTCTTATTTAGCCCCTCAGCAGCTGGCCATAATTGAGGCGTCATTTGAAGAATACCACACCAAAACATGCGTTAAATTTGTACCTCGAACCGATGAGACGGATTACATCGATATTCAAAGTGAGCAGACAGGATGCTGGTCATACGTAAGTTATGCTTCAAAAATACTTTAATTGTAACTTTTATTTTTCCCTAACCAATATAGTTATTGGCAGAGGCTTTCTCCATTTTGGTAGGAACACGATAATTTTTGTTCATCTTATGTGGCTTTTTCAAAAATAAGCGTTAGCTAGCAAAAAAGGGGATTTTTGGGACTTCTCAGTACTTTCACACTTTTCAGTACTGTTCATTTAAAACAAGATTTTCTATTTTCTTAATAATACTTGGCTCCTAATCTCTGTCAAAACATAAAATAATGATTTCCTCAAATGTTGGAAATTAGTCGTGACTAATAATTTCCTAACTAAGCATGAGCACTGTTTGGTTTTTCGGAAGAAACAGAAAAAAATAAACAGGATTTGAATGAAAAAGAACAGAAACAGAACAGGTCAATCAAAAACAGATGACCTGTTTCTGTTCTGTTTTTTGGTAAAAACAGAAAACAGCTATTTCCGTTCAAAAAACAGCTGTTTAAACAGCTGCTTGTTTGAACACTTAAAGATTAAGGAAAGAAACGTGACGGTGAAAAAAAAGTTTTGGCTGATTATCACAAAGATAATAATAGCATCATTTGTTCAAGTCTGTGCTTCCCAACGTAGGGAGCAAGCCCCACTTGTGAGGCATGGTAACATTTTGGTGGGTCATGGGCAGTACGGGCATCCTTTGGTCAAATATATTTTAGACTCTTTATTTTGAAAAAGTGTTTTTCATGTGAATGACATCACATTCAAATGCATTTAAAGCTAAAAAAAGATACATTATAGTACTGCAGTGATGTTACACATTGTATAAAAGGTGTTGTATTCTGACAATATTTCTCATAAGTATAAAACATGCGTAGGGGACGGGCCCAAAAAAGATACCAAGTTAACAGCCTTTTAAGCTTCCTTCAGGTGAATTCATGTAAAATTTCAAATAAGCAAAACTTAAATATCACGAGGGAGAACTAGGATTTTAGAAATGCCTAGGTGGGGCATGGCCAAAAATCGATTGAGAACCACTGGTCCAAGTTTTTAAGCTTATCACTTAAAAAAATTCGTGTCAAATAATGGGCAGTCAAAAATGCCGGTTCACTGGACACACTAGTAGCTAAGTAGGTACGCTAAGATGCCTTAGAGCGATATCTGGCAGTTTTGGGAATATTTCTTCATTTTGAGTCCAGAAAATAAATGGACCTCCAATCTGAAGATATTAGATTTCAGTCTCTCATTAGCTTCTCGTCTGAGTTGCCACTTTTTAAGGATAATACTTTTCTCTAAAAGTAACACTTTTGAGGAAGCGTAGTGCTACTGCATCAATTTTTACGCAAAAAAAGAACAGTTTTTTTAATAAAGAGGCTAAAAACTTTCTGTGCATACAAACATGATCATTCTTTTTTTCTTTTTGGTTGTTTTCTTCCATTTTCCTGTTCCTTATACGCTATTAGGCTTAAACAGCATCTCCTCGAACTTCCCGGTAATGTATACTAGTTATTAGAGACAGTTCGATAATAAAATAATTGCCTATGCTTCCCAACGTAGGGAGCAAGCCCCACTTGTGAGGTATGGTAATATTTTGGTGGGTTATGGGTAGTACCGGCACCCTTTGGTCGACTATATTTTAGACTCTTAATTTTGAAAAAGCATTTTTCATGTGAATGACATCACATTCAAACGCATTTAAAGATAAAAAAAGATACATTATAGTACTGCAGTGATGTTACACATTGTATAGAAGGTGTTGTATTCTGACAATATTTCTCATAAGTATAAAACATGCGTAGGGGACGGGCCCAAAAAAGATACCAAGTTAACAGCCTTTTAAGCTTCCTTCAGGTGAATTCATGTAACATTTTAAATAAGCAAAACTTAAATATCACGATGGGGAACTGGGATTTTGAGGCCGGTTTGTTGATGATGATATTTCTGTTTGGGATCATGGAGAGATAGTACTTAACACTTTTTTGACTTATCCTAACACTTCGGATTCTAACCTTCAGTTCACCTTAGAACTAGAAGATAATCATAAAATGCCCTTTCTAGACCTCTTGACCTCAATAAATCTCTCAGTCTTGAGTTTTTGATTTATAAAAAGCCTACACATCATTACTCTTCAAACCACCCTCCTTGCGTAAAAAGAGGAGTAGTTATATCTTCGGTGGCTCATGTAATAAGAATATGCTTAGAATCTCATATAGTCCCAGAACTGAATAATCTGAAGGACATTTTGTTTTACAATGTTTGTACCATAAAGTTACTGGAATCCATCATAGAAAAAAGACGAAAGAAAGGCAGAAAAGGATACACCAGCTCCACAACCCCCAACATATATCATCCCTTTGGTGGGTGATAAGAAAATCTTTGACGTTTGACCCATATTTTACCAAATTAAGTGAAAAACTGCAAAGAATTCTGAAAAAAACATAACCTAAATACCACCTTTAAAATTCTAATGAAATACAGAGTTTTTTTTTTTTTTTTTTTTTTTTTTACAGCGGTAAAGATAAAAGCAGTCCCATTTTGGGTAGTGGTGCTCATAGGGTTCCCTGTTTTGTTGTTGTTGTTTCTATGTTGGAAGAACCCACCAGCAGTTGGGGCAGAGGTTGTGGGAACACAGGTCCTCGATCGACAAAGCTATGGGACTACGCCAAAGGCATGAGACTTTTTATTCCGCCTTGGCTTAACATTTCTATGGTAAAGCATACCATTTCATTTTATTTGACAAAACCTCCATTAATGCTCGTTAAAGGTCTCATGCAAGTTTTCAGGGAGGCAGTTGAGAAAAACAAAAAAAATCTCATTCATAGAAAGGTAGCTCTCAAAAGAGACACTGGAGAAACCTATTTAAGCCCCATTCATAATGAACTAATTTATTCTGGTCGTTTTTGAATAAATCAACAAAACATATTTTGCAATTTAACAGAATACGTGATATTATCTTACCCAGGGAGCGATTGGCTTTTAAAAATACTTTACATAAATTGAAAAATTGAATTGACATACATTCTGTATGTTATTTTTATTCAATTATCCTTTCACCGTTACTTTTAGAGGGTCTTCAAATCTTAGTTTTGTGTTTTTTTTAATTGTTTTATATATATATATATAATCTTTGGATTTTTACGTGTATTTTTTTAATATTGTGCGCTGAGGATAGTGAAGCGGAGGTCTTGACTTAAATATTTTGCATTTTTGCATTGTAATCTATGTTTTTGACTCTTGTATTATCTTTGTCTCTCACCTGTTAATGTTTTTTTCTCGTTTTGCCATTATTCACACAGTGTGGTCTCAGATATTATTTAAAAGACAAGTTTTTTCAACTGAAAATAAGGAGCAACATTAAAACTCAAAGGAGCAGCAATTTTTCCGCATAGGAGGGGGTTTTCCCCTCCTCAATACCTTGCTCTTCACGCTAAAGTTCTTAGCACTTATAAATAAAAGCTTCCCATTGTAACTAAATAAGCCCTGTGTTTCAGAAGTTTAGCGCCAAGAGCAAGGTATTGAAGGGGGTGGGGTAGCCCCTTCATATACATAATAATTTTTGTTTATTTTGAGTTTTATTGTTGCTCCTTACTTTCAGTAGAGAAAATTTATTTAATATTTGATTGTTTTCCATATAATACCGGTTAATCTGGCTCACCCTCGATAAGAAATTCCCTCCCCTAATGGGAAATTCCTCCTTGAAAAGTTTATCCCCCATAAAATACACCCTCATCCCAAAATTCCTTCCAAATAATCCCATCCTCGCTGAAATCCCCCCTGTTAAATTTCTCGCAGAAGATTCAGCCTGAAAAATTCTCCTTAGCATGATTTCATTTGAAAAAGACTTTAAGTTTCAATCGTTTTTTCGATCACTCTTAAAATTCCCCTTTCTGTGGAAATTATTTCCTGGAGATCCAAACACGCTAACAGTTCCCCTCAGACAACTCCCCCAGAACATTTCCACATGCAGAATTGAATAGACAAAGAGAAAGTAAGACAATTAAAAAAAGTGTATAGGAATTCTATCAAATCTCCTCAGTGTAAAATTTGTCCTGAAATGTTCACCTCTGGAACGTTCCCCCATATAGAAAAGTATTCCAATGGAAACTTAACCCGAGCACAAAATAACCCCCCCCCCCTCTCCCTGAAAAATATCATTATACTTCCTAATCACAAATTCTATGCGTAAACAGCGGACAAATTTATAACGAATTTGGGGAAAAAATGGGTGTGAGGTGGCTAGTTGCCGTCCAATTTTTTCGGTCAAACCAATCTTTTTTTGGCACTAGAACATTTAATTTTTGTTTCAAATGAGCCCCCATCTGATCTTCTAGAACCATTGGTTCGATGTGATCACCCATAGAAAAAAAAACACACATTAATGAGCCTTCTTCTGACTAAAAATACAAATTCAACATTTTTGCAGATCGAAGATTGAAACATCTTCAGCAGTGTTTTCTATTACGCTGAATCTGACAGTTTGATTTTTATCAAGATTCTTTGACTTTTAGGGGGTGTTCCCCCCTTTTTTGAAAATCAGGCAAATTTTTTCAGGCTCGTAGCTCTTTATGGGTAACGCTGAACTTAATGAATCTTATACGTTTAAGTGGGTATATGAGCTTGATATTGCTAACACTTCAAACTTTTGTTTTAAGAACACGAGTGGGCATGCTTTTTTATTATGGTGGCCTGTTTTCGTGGTTCATTCCCAAAGGAAGAGCAGAGCCCCCTTCCCTCCGAAAACTCTTTATCTAACACTATTTCAAAGGTGTAAATATGAAAAAAAAGCACTTTTCACCCCTACTTGGATTCTTATAAATTTGCACTACTGTAATTATGCAAATCAATACAAAATGAAAATCACGCTCCTTTATAATAAAAGCGTGTAACCACGCTTCTTTATAATTTAAAATTTTGGTTTAAATCCCTATTTTCTAAATTCTGAAATTCACGAATATTTCATTCTCGTAGCACTAAAATAAAATCAGAAACGGAACAAAAAACAGCTACAAAAAAAAAAAAAAAACAGAAACAGGGTAAAATAGCTATTATAAAAACAGAAACAGAACAGAACAGACAAATAAAAAAAAAGATCATCGGTTTCTGTTCTGTTTCTATTTTTTTGTATGAACAGAACAGAAGCAAGTGCTTTGAAAACAGAACACAAACAGAAAACAGAAACACTGTCAATGCTTATTCCTAACGCAAGGAAGGGCGCAACCTGATTGGCGGGTGGTCAACGTACTCTGAAACCAAGATGTTTGGGAACCAATAATGTGCCCACAAAGCATGATATTTTCTTGTTTTTGTTTTTTTAATTTACCTCTCGTGTTTTTGGTTTTTATTTTTGGTTTATACATTCTGTTTTGAAAAAGAAAAGAAAAGAGCAATGCAGAAATTTAAAGAACAGTATACTGCAGTTAAGGCGTTATTGCAGCGCTAAGTCACCAGAAACAGACAAAATGTTAGACTTTGCTTTTACATCTCACTATACTTGAAGCGCTTGCGTTGGCCCCATCTACCCATGAAACACCAGAAGTTTTCATAGGAGACACAAAGACAAAACACACACAAAAAACAAATGTTTTATGATGGACTTTGAAAACAGTATATGAAAATTGTTTTACGTGATTTTACTTAATAACTAATTATTTATTTTTTTTTCTCTTTCTCTAAAATATAAGCTGAGAAAACAGATCCCTAAGTATTTCACTGCAGCCCTGTGGTTAGAAAAACTGATGTCTGAATTTTAAAATACTATTCAAAGAGAGAACTAGCGCTTAAGTCGGCATATTTGCATTTTACATTTCACACCCGCTCGCTTGACTTTGCAACTAGGGCATCCAGCTCACGTATGTAGGCATGTTTCGTTTTGCTTTTGTTCTTTTTAGTGATAATTTTAAGCATTTTGAACCTATAAATTTCTCATTAGTTCTTGTCTAGCTTAAAAATTTTGAATTTTCTTTCACAGATCGGTCGGATTGGGAATGTTCAAGTGGTGAATCTTCAAACCGGAAGCTGTGTCTTATATACTGGGACTCCAATCCACGAGCTTATGCACGCCATTGGTTTCTATCATGAGCAGTCTCGATGGGATAGAGACGACTATGTAACAATTTTAGAGGAAAACATTGAGGCAGGTATATCAAAAACTGGATGAGCTTAGAATCCATACCTAGCTCTTTTATAGGCCCTGCTACATATAGTACAATGTATCTCCCTATTATTTTGTATTAAGGAACCTATGAACAATTTTAGGGGGGGGGGGTCTGCAGATTTCTATGTAAGCTTTTGTTTTGTCATCTACTTCCTACCTTCTCCAAGACTAAATTCCACAAAATTTTAATGCAATTAATACATTGATGAATTTCAATGATTATGGCTGCTTTTTCTTTTTTTATTCAGTGTCTTCTCTCTTCTTGTAGAGTTCACTTCAAAAGGTTAGATCTTGTCTTTTTTTTCTTTCTTTTTCTGAGCACTGAGGACGACTTGGCGGAGGTCTTCGTCAAAATATTTACTTAGTTTTCGTTTTCATACTTTGCTACTGGCTGATAAAATCCTCGTTTTTTTCTCACCTAGTTGATTTTATTTTTCATTTATTATATCCTTTCTTTTCTTTGTTTCATACGCCATGTATAGCCAGTGTGGTCTTAGAATATAATGGTGGGGGGGGGTTGAGTCATCCCAAGAGACATAGTAACTGGACCTTTCAACTATGGCAAAGAAAATGGTTATCACAAAATTTTGATCGGATGACTTTGGGGAAAAAAGGTTACGGGCAGTTGCCCTCCAATTTTTTTTATCACTTAAAATGATCACTACAACTATTTGTTTTCTTTCAAATGAGCTCTCTCCCGATCATCCTGGAGCATTGATCTTACAGAATCTACCTAGAAAAAAAACGGACGATTTTGGGATAAAAGAGCCGTGGGAGGGGCCTAGTTGCCCTCTAATTTTCTTGGTCGCTTGAAAAGGGCACTAGAATTTTTTTCCGTGATAATGAGCCCTCTACCGATGCTCTAGGCCCAATGGGTCGGTACGATCACCCTTGGGGAAAAACAACAAATAAGCACGCATCCCTGATTTTTTTTTTTCTAACAAAAAGTACATAGTTCCACTCTTTTGCAGTTGTTAGCTTGAAACCTCTACAGTACAGTTCTCTGATACGCTGAATCTGACGATTAAATTTTCATTAAGATTCCTGGATTTTTTTTTTGTGTCTGTGGGGGGGCCGGGGATCCCCGCTTTTCAATAATCACACAAATTCTCTCAGGTGCTTAGCGTTTTATGGGTCAAATTAAACTTAACAAATTTTATATACCTACAAAATTGCAAAAGTCTGTAGCCATTACTATTTCCTTTCCTACACCAAATTTACCTACGCTAGGATGCCATCTATCACTATTTCTACCAGCCTGGGTGTTAAAATCTCCTAGTAAAAACACCATATTTCTACCTGGTACTCTGTCTATTTGCTCTTGTAACTGTAAATAAAATTTATCTGAGTCACTAGTATCTCCATCAGTTTGCCCTGCGAATATGACTATAATAATGATAATTAATAATTTATTTGTTACCCGCTTGTTTTGACAATTTAAGCGGAGTAAAAACGTTAAGGAAAGAAAAACAAAATAACACAAACAACACAATCAACACATTCTAATCAAAGGGTGGTAAGGACCCAAGCGTTGACAGGCCTCAGCACCTAATCTAGCATAGCATGTCTGCCAGGAAAGGGCACTTGTTTGGTTAGTCTTACCACTCGAAAAGAATTAATGGTACTAATCAGGACTCCCAAAGAGTACTTCTTTGAAAAACAAAGCACTACCTTCCAAAAATTTTCGTGCATGTTGCACTTCACACAACACTTGCACGTGATTCCACAAATGATTTCTTTGGGTTTTCACAGAGTAATAGCTTTGTATATTTTACATGTGTTTGAAATAAGTTTCTGATCTTCATTTCTTCTGAGTTGTTGCAAAACGGTCTATTATCATCAAAGTGTTGCTTAGGGTTGGCCAGCCGAGGTTAGTTGTAAATTACGCCGATCATACGTTCCAATGCTCTGAACCTAACACAAATAAAGATGCGTCCGTTTAGCGTCCCGGCATTTCACCATAACATAATTTTGTCATCGTTCTTTTTTTTTGCCATAGATTCTGTCATTACCAAGACTGTCGTAGGACAACACGGCATCGGTTCTTTCTGCCAGCAACAATCTGTAATTGTTTTCTTTTGTCATTGGATAAACTGTTATTGTTTTTCTTGTCATCAGAAAAACCCTCATAATTTTTCTATCGGACAAATTGTCACCGTTTTGGTCCCACTTGACGAATGGTCACTGACTTTCATTGCCATCAAAAACAGCAACGTCGTTTTATACTTCATCGAATAAATCGTCATTAATTTTTCTTGCTATAAAGAAATGCTATTGTTTTATTTATCCTTGTAAAAACTGTCATGGCTACACCAACCATTTTCCCCATTGAATCGATGGCATGTTTCTGACAACCCTTGTGGGTTTGCTAATAATGCGTTTTTAAGACAATCAATACCTTAAGGAATCACCCGAATCACCCTAATCTCGTCTATTACAAGTATTTTTAGTTTGTGTGGCCAAACTATTGAGAATTAGTTGGGCGGTCTTGCCCTAACTTTTATAGCTTAGATAAGAGATCAGAATAAACAACAAACAAGAGCTAAGAGCTCATATGGCACTTGTGATGAGGCAAGAAGAGCTAATAGCCAAGAGCTCATATGGTATGAGCTCTAACAAAATTCTAAGAATCATTAGATTGATTTAAAGGAAAATCAGAGGCTTAATGCCGGTCAGGATTTAAAATAAGAGCTCTGAGCTCAAATAACGGCGCTAGAAAATCGCATCGAAATTCTAGAATACCGCAACGACGATTTGGAACAGGAAAGAAGATCGAACGTTCTTCTAATCCATGGACTGTCTCAGCTAGGTGGAGAAACGCTGCCCAATAGCGTTCTAGAGCTATTCAATGCTAAGATGGAGATCCGTGTGCTTGCTAGTGACATCAAGTCAACTGAGCGCTTACCAGCGGAAAATGTTATGCCGCCTGTTCTCGTCACTTTTCATTCATCTGAGTGTGCAAAGCGCGTGTTCATGAACAAAAAGAAGCTCGCCCGATCGAAAGTATTTATATCTGAGTATTTAACGCCAAAACGTAAGCAACTGCTGAATCTGGCACGCGACAAATTTGGAGCTCGGAATGTTTGGACTGATGGTGGCCGTGTGCTAGCCAAACCGGAAAACAGTTCAGCCATCTTGAAAATTAGGTCTCTGAATGACCTGATCAGTGACCAGTACTGACATGTTGAATCCATCCTCAGTTCTTTCGTTTATTTGGGGTTGGCTGCTTGTTTCGCTAATCTCGTGTCAAAAACTTTTTTGTTTGTTTCGTCATTAAGATATCAAAGATTTCGCACTATTGAGCATACTAGTGTATTATCATGAATAGTATGACTGACAGGCTTTCAAACTTAGAAAGTAATCGGCTGTCTGTTGACCAATTATTATCCATCCCTATTGCAAATGATGGTTTAAGTGAAGGAAATAATACTCAAGCTATGAAAGCTAGTAATTTTTTGGATAGTCAGTCGCTGAAGAAATGGTCGGTCAAAGAAGATACTATTTTTGCATTTTGGAATTGCCAAGGCCTTAGGACTGCATACCCTACACTGTGTAACATATTAAGTGATATGCAAGAAACACCGTTAGTAATAGGACTATGTGAGACATTTGTATCGAATAGGGATACTTTTTCAGTGTGGGATTTCCAGTTTCCAGGATATGTTAGTGAAAGAAAAGAACGACAGGTTATGGAGCGAGGCGGTCTGGCTTTGTTGATAAAGGAAGGAGTTTCGTATTGGGTAAGGGAGGATCTCACACTTTGGCTTGAAGGAAGACTTGAGACTCTTTTTATTGAAATAGAAGATAAATCTGATAAAAATGTAGTTGTTGGTTTAGTTTATAAGACACCGTCATTTAATGAGGATGTTTTTATTGAGGAAATGGAGCATTTAATGGAGAAATTTAGTAATGATCATAAATATAAAGTAGTAATGGGGGATTTCAATAATGACCTCCTTAAAAGTACAAGCCGCCTAGATTTTCTTAACTCTATGATTTCATCATTCCAGTACCCCTGGTAACTATTCCTACACGAGTAACTGATAAGTCTGCGACTCTTATCGATAATATATTTGTGGATGGAAAGCTGCTTGAAAGTTCGTATGCTGATGTTCTACTCACGGATGGATCCGACCATCTTTTTCTTCTTAGTAAAGTAAAAAAATCTTACAGGATTATAAATGAGAGTGGTCAAATAAATAAAACATATTTTCGTGATTTAAGAAATGATAATTTAAAAAAATTTGAGAGAGAAATGGATGATGCAGATTTTACTCCAGTTTTTGAAGAAGATAACCCGTCGGTTGCGTATGATATTTTTGTTGCAATATTTACAAAGATATTGAATGATACGTGTCCTCTAAGAAGACTTAAAAGAGGTAGTACGAAATTCCCTAAGAAACCATGGATTACACAGGGCATTCTAAATTCTATAAGTCGGAAAAATGAATTGTATAAAATATACCTAGGGGAACCATCTGTCATTAATTTTCAGCAGTTTAAAAATTACCGGAATACTTTAAACGGATTAAAACGGAAAGCTGAAAAAATGTATTTACAAAATGAATTTATAAACCATAAATGTGATATGAAAAAAACATGGAAAACGGTAAATTCACTCCTGGGTCAAAAGGGTAAAATAGAAGTTATTAATAAATTACAAACAGAGAGGGGGAATTTGACTACCCCAAATGATGTTGCGAATTATTTATGTGATTATTTTTCTAGTGAGGGAGCGAAACTTTGTGACGATGCTCGGAAAAGAATTAAGCGGCCTCCCAAAATAGTTCAGTCGGAAATTCCAGTAGAAAATCAGCTGGTTTTTAATGCTTGTAGCATAAGTGAAGTGAGTACAATTATCAGTAAAATCCAATCAAACTCAAGTGGTGTAGACGGGATTTCTCTTAAGATTGCTAAATCAGTTAAATCAGTTTTAACACCAGTTGTATGCAATTTGATTAATAAGTCTATGGAAAAAGGAATTTTCCCGGAAGTTTTGAAGGTGGCTAAAATAATACCATTGTACAAAGGAGGTAAAAGAGACGACCCTTCAAACAAAAGACCCATTTCTATCCTCCCTTTTTTTTCAAAAATATATGAAAAGGTGATAGGATCCAGGCTAACTGATTACGTTGAAAATAATACAATTCTTATAAATACTCAATTTGGTTTTAGAAAAAAAAGTCCACAGAAATGGCAACCATTAAACTTGTTGACTGGGTAAATACGTCGTTTGAAGCGGGTCTGATTCCAGCTGCTTTATTCCTGGATTTGAAAAAGGCTTTTGATACGATTGACCATAAACAGTTATTACTTGAGCTGGAAAAAATCGGTGTTACCGGAAAGAGTTTGTCTTGGTTTGAATCTTATTTAAGTGACCGAAAGCAGGTTGTGGTGAATGGGTATTTTACTTCTAAAGCTAGTACGATAACTTGCGGAGTACCCCAGGGCTCTATACTAGGTCCTCTTTTATTTTTAATATTTATTGATCGGATTAAGTATTATTTGTCAGAGGCTGGTATAATCCTTTTTGCAGACGATACTATTTTACTTGTAGCTGCTCCATCAGTTGATCTACTTTTTGATAAAATGATAAAGGCAATGACCGAGTTTATTGAGTGGCCAGATTTCAATCTTTTGACATTAAATTATAATAAAACTAACTACATTCTATTTTCTTGGATATCTAGTATTGAAACTAATTTAGAATTAATAATAAACGGAAATCAAATAAAAAGAGTAAAGGTAACAAAGTATTTAGGTTTTATGATTGATGAAAATCTATCATGGAAAACACATTCAAATATTATAGCTTCAAAGTTGTCCAGATCTCTGGGGGTGCTTCGCCGAGTTAAAAACCTAGTATCCTATAAAATTCTTCGGTTACTTTATTTTGCTATTTTTTACCCGTATATTTGCTATGGTTGCTCTTTATGGGCTAGTAATTTTGTATCATGTTATAAAAAATTCAAAGAATCCAAAATAAAGCCGTTAAACTTTTATCACCTAAAACTTTATTTACTCATAATATTAATGAACTTTATACTAAGAATCAACTTTTTGATATTTCAAAAACAAGAGACTACCAAGTTAGTATTTTCACATATAAATTTATTAATAATATACTTCCCTCTTCTTTCGAAAATTTTTTCTCCATTAATTGTGATCTTCATAGCCACAATACACGAGGGGCATCAAATCTGGTACACCCATTTAGAAATACGGCTAGAGCTTCTTTCGTGATTAGAAATTTTACCCCCTCTGTATGGGATATTATTCCAATTGAAACAAGAAATTCGAGTCATTTGGCTTCCTTCAAAGCTGTTGTTAAGAGATTCTTCCTTGCAAAAGAATAGTATGGTAATGATGCAAAAGTATAGTAATAATGCGTGAGTGTCATAAGTAGAATCTTTGTATGTAGTAATATGTAGAGTAGAGATGACTGCCACCTGCTGCCAACAAGCCCAAAAGGGCTTTCTTAGCAGGTGCAGCAAAATGTTTTGTATACATGTTTTTGAAATAAATTAATCTAATCTAAAATCTAATCTGAGTCACAATGTCCTTCTAAATATCTAAATTCATTAAGATCCGATCACCCACTCGTAAGTCATAAATACCTAATTTTTCTAATCTTTCCTCTTCCTTTAGCCCCCCCAGAT
This sequence comes from Artemia franciscana, assembly GCF_032884065.1. Classification (NCBI taxonomy): domain Eukaryota; kingdom Metazoa; phylum Arthropoda; class Branchiopoda; order Anostraca; family Artemiidae; genus Artemia; species Artemia franciscana. Next base: position 48,719,210 of record NC_088867.1, read on the forward strand.
GGTCGAATCTGGATAAACAACTTTATCAAGTCAATTTGTGTAGCTCCCTGACACGCCTACCAATTTTCATCGTCCTAGCACGTCCAGAAGCACCAAACTCGCCAAATCACTGAACCCCTCCCCCCAACTCCCCCAAAGAGAGCGAATCCAGTACGGTTATGTCAATCACGTATCAAGGACATTTGCTTATTCTATCCACCAAGCTTCATCCTGATTCCTCCAGTCCAAGTGTTTTCCAAGATTTTCCCCTCCAACTTCCCCCAATGTCACAGGATCTGGTCGGAATTTAAAATTAGAGCTTTAAAGCACAAGATCCTTTTAAATATCAAATTTCATTAAGATCTGGTCACCCTTTCATAAGTTACAAATACCTCAATTTTCAAAATTACCCCCCTCCCCCCAACTCCACCAAAGAGAGCAGATCCGGTGCGGTTATGCCAGTCATGTATCTTAGACAGGTTTTTATTCTTCCCATCCAGTTTCATCCTGATCTCTCCGCTTTAAGTATTTTCTAAGATTTCTGGTCCCCTCAGCTGCCCCCCCCCTCAATGACGCTGGATCCGGTTGAGATTTAAAATAAGAGACCTGAGTTACGAGGTCTTGCTAAATATGAAGTTTCATGAAGATCCGATCACTCCTTCGTAAGTTAAAAATATGTCATTTGGTCTAATTTTTCAGAATTAACCCCCCTCCCCAATAGAAAGGATCCGTTCTAATTATGTAAATCAGTTATCTAAGACTTCTGCTTATTTTTTCCACCAAGTTTCATCCCGATCCCTCCAATCTAAGCGTTTTCCATGATTTTAGGTTCCCCCACCCCAAACTCCCCCCAGTGTCACCAGATCCTGTCGGGATTTAAAATAAGAGGTTTGAGACACGAAATCCTTCTAAATATCAAATTTTATTGAGATCTGATCACCTGTTCGTATGTTAAAAATACCTCATTTTTTTAATTTTTCAGAATTACCCCCCCCCCCCCAACTACCACAAAGAGAGCGGATCCTTTCCAGTTTCCCCTCCCCCCAGATTTCAGGTTTCGCCTCCCAGCTCCCCCCAATGTCACAAGATCCGGTCGGGATTTAAAGTAAGAGCTCTGAGACACAATATCCTTCTAAATATCAAATGTCATTGAGATCCGATCACCCGTTCGTAAGTTAGAAATACCTCATTTTTCTAATTTTTCAGAATCAACCCCCCCCAACTACCCCAAAGAAAGTTAATCCGTTCCGGTTATGTCAATCATGTATCTAGGACTTGTGCTTATTTTTCCCACCAAGTTTCATCCCAATCCCTCCACTCAAAGTGTTTTCCAAGATTTTAGGTTTCCCCCTCCCAACTCCCCCACCAATGTCACCGGATCCGGTCGGATCCCCTTCCAAACATCAGATTTCATTAAGATCTGATCAACCGTTCGTAAGTTAAAATTACTTCAATTTTTCTATTTTTTCTGAATTAACTGACCCCCCACTCCCCCCAGATGGTCAAATTGGGAAAAAACGATTTCTAATTTAATCTAATCCGGTCCCTGATACGCCTGCCAAATTTCATCGTCCTAGCTTACCTGAAAGTGCCTAAAGTAGCAAAACCTTGACCGACAGACAGACAGAACGACAGACAGACATACCGACAGACCGACAGAATTTGCGATTGCCATATGTCACTTGGTTAATACCAAGTGCCATTAAAAACTAAAAGCCGACACCTACCTCCCCCGGAATCTTAAAAAAAATCATTTAACTTCTCCGGTTTTGTGCCAGAGATTGAGATATTCAGATATAATGAAACTCGCATCATTAGAAAGTGTAAATTTTGTTTTTTCGATTGAACGGAGCAGAAATTTATTTTTTAAATTCAGGAATAAATTTACAGCTTTTTAAGTTTCCTGTTGTGTTAAATACCTTGTTTGAAGTCTTTGCAAACACAGAATATAAATTATTTATGCTGTAGACACATTGATTAGGCAGCGTTTCGTATAACAATTAGCAAAAGATTACAAGTTTACTTTGCTTTAAACTAACCTCTCGTTAGCTTTTCGGACTGTTGACACATCTAAGATCCCATATCAGTTTATGCCCAAATTGCTTCAGAATCTTCCTGTAGTGATGAGAAAATTTGCCAAAGGACCCTTTGTCTTTGATGCTGTTAGCCGACGCTGAGGATCGCAAAATGACATTTTTGGTATCGAACATCCTTAATGAGTTTCAACGTCTTCTTTTTATCTCTATTTCTTTTACTATTATTTCTATTTGTTTTATCTCTACTTCTTTTTAACCATTTCTCTTGGCTAAGGCGTGGTCTTTGTGAGGACTTTTTCTGCTGGTCCTTAGACTGACTTGACTTTCCTATAAGGCGTTGGGAATTCACAGGCTAAAGTCAAAGGACTCAGAGAAAATTTATGGACATTAATCGATTGAATTGTACTTATGGAGGGGAGGGGGAGCCAATTTAAAAGATGATATTCTGATGCTTGCTATATAGCTCTCTAGAAAAAGGAGAAACACGAGAGGCTAGTAAACATTGTTATTAGTTACATTGTTATTACAAACATTGTTATACACGAGAGGCCTTTCAAACATTGTTATTAGATACCTAGAATACAAGGATAACAAGGAATTAGCGAAGCATGTTGTTGCTTGTTGTTCTCTTCTTAAGGAGAATTAAATAAAAAAACAACAACATATTTTTCAACTGAAAGTAAGGGATACCATTAAAACTTTAAACGAGCAGAAATTATTACGTATATGAGGGGTTCACCTTCTCGTCAACACCTCGCTTTTTACGTTAAAGTTCGAATTTTGTTCCAATTCTTTAAGAATGGCCCCTGAATCACAAAGGCCGTTTATTTAAAATAAATAGCTCTTTTGAAAGTACTCAAAAAAGTTTAGCGTAAAGAGCGAGGTATTAATGAGGGTACGAACCCCCTCATAAACGTAAGAATTTCTGTTCGTTTTAAGTTTTAATGTTGCTCTTTACTTTCAGTTGAGAAAACTAGTATTTTCACTTGTTTCTTCACTTGTTTTTATTTAATTTCTGATGATTTTTTGAATAACGCCTTCCCCCGAACCTTTACTAGAAAAATCCCTCGAAAACGTCTGTATACTTCTCAATAACCGATACTATATGTAAATAATGGGCAAAGCTTATAACTTGCAGCTCTTCCCCGGGGACTGTTGGGGATTAAGTCATCCTCCAAGCTATAGTTATTAGATTTTTCACTATGCTGTACAAAATAGCTATCTCAAAATTTGATTCGTTGACTTTGAAAAAAATGAGCGTGGGAGGGGGCCTAATTGCCCTCCAGGTTCTTGGTCATTTACAAAGGCACTAAAACTTTTAATTTTCGTTCGAATGAGCCTTCTTGTGATATTCTAGGAACAGTGGGTCGATACGATCAACCCTGGGAAAAAAAACAAGCAAAAAAAAAACAACAAAAAAACACGCCTCCGTGATACTTCTTCTGGCAAAAAATACAAAATTCCCCATTTTCGCAGCTAGGAGCTTGAAACGTCTACAGTACGGTTCTCTGATGCGCTGAATTTGATGGTGTGATTTTCATTAAGATCCCTTGAGACTCATTAAGAATCATTAAGATTCTTTTAGGGGTTTTTTCCCCTTTTTACGAAAATAAGGCAAATTTTCTCAGTCTCGTAACTTTTGATGAGTAAGACTAAACTTAATGAAACTTGTAGATTTAAAATCAACATAAGAATACAAATCTTTTAATGTACATATCTATTGGTACCAAAATTCCGTTTTTTAGAATTTTGGTTACTATTTAACCGGGTTGCTCCTTACTTACGGTTGGTTACCACAAACAGTTTGATATATACATGATAAATGAAAATTCCCTAGATGATGATGATAGTGAAGTGACAAGCTCACCAGTAGATGGAATAGAAACTTCGCAAAAATCAATGGTTCCTGGATGTTGAGGTTGGTACATTGCAATTATCAAGCAGTCATGAAGAGATTTTAGAAATCCAGACATGCTGGCTAGATGATACTCTCATCGACGCCAACAAGAATTTATTGAGGGAAAAACATCGTCATGGCCTTATAAGCACTACGTTAGCCTTGGCTGATAAGTTCAATACTAAAAATTAGATTGATTGAATCAAATACGCGACTATATCGTCAGAAAACATTGGTTTGCTTCAACAATGTCAACGGTATTGTGGAGATATATCACAGTTTGAAGTTTTCCAAGTTGAATGATGGTACAAGGCAGCTGTTTACTCTATATAATGTTTTTAATGAATAATCTAATATCAAGGTTGCTTCTGTGCAAAGTCAAAAATGGGAGTGACTGAATTTGCAGTCCCTGCAGTCACCCCCACTGCAATTCTAGTGGGCTATCCCATAGGCAAAGCTCACATAAAATGAAAAATCTCAGTCGCCTATTTGCCTGTAAATCCTGTGGACGCATGGTCGGTCGTAAATCAGAAAACATTAGTTTGCTTCAACAAATGTCAACTGTATTGTGGAGATCTATCACAGTTTGAAGTTTACCAGGTAGAATGATGGTACAAGGCAGCTGTTTGCTCCATATAATGTTTTTAATGAACAATCTAATATCAAGGTTGCTTCTATGCAAAGTCAAAAATGAGAGTGACTGAATTTGCAGTCCCTGCAGTCACCCCCACTGCAATTCTAGTGGGCTTTCCCATAGGCAAAGCTCACATAATATGAAAAAATCTCAGTCGCCTATTTGCCTGTAAATCCTGTGGACGCATGGTCGGTCGTAAATCAGAAAACATTAGTTTGCTTCAACAAATGTCAACTGTATTGTGGAGATCTATCACACTTTGAAGTTTACCGAGTTGAATGATGGTACAAGGCAGCTGTTTGCTCCATATAATGGTTTTAATGAATAATCTAATATCCAGGTTGCTTCTGTGCAAAGTCAAAAATGGGAGTGACTGAATTTGCAGTCACTGCGATTGTCCCATCGCAATTCCAGTGGGCTTTCCCATAGGCAAAGCTCACATAATATGAAAAATCTCAGTCGCCCATTTGCCTGCAAATCCTGTGGACGCATGGTCGGTCGTAAATCTTTGAATCATTTTTGGTCTCTAGTAGTCTTCCAATGGCTCCCAGAATGGATAGAATATTTGAATTACAACTAATCTATAAGTATCTACCTTGGTTCTGCCCTCTACGATAGACTATAAATAGATGATAGACTATTTTCAAGAATTGAAAATAATAATTTTTTATTCAACTCTGAAAAAGTTATGCCAGCTTTGCCTCTCACGGAGACTATTTGTCTTGACTTTACTACAATTAGTCCAGTTTCTCAAGTCTTTTATCACTTCCATCAAGTTGATAATTCAAATTTGAATGGTTCTTGTAGGCAAAACGGGGAACTAGTACATTTTCAAACATTTTGAGTTTTGCCTATTGGGAAAGTCCAGCAGAATCGCAACGGAATTGCAAATGCAATTGTAATTTGCTATTGCCTTTGCAGCATCTTTGGTCTACAAAAAAGCGACCCCACTAAAGAAACGTAGTAACAACATAAGTTGAGAAAATGCCTATCTAAGGTATTTAAGGAGGAGGCATTTATCCATTTCCGTCCCTTAAAAGAAGAGGGAAGCAAAAGGATGGAAAATACATACCATTGTAAATCGGATCATTATGTAAACAAATAATCTGATGTGTTGAACAAATAATGTCTTGAATAATCCAGATGCTTGAACCGCGGTTAACGGCTATAAAATAATCCAAATAAATAAATCCCAGCAAAACTCAACTCCTTCACTCAATATGTAGTTTAGTTTAAATACAAATTAAAGGCTTGAAGTCAAAGATAGTACTCCATGTGAGCTTGACTTCAAAAGTAAGTTTAGTATAAACGAATAAGCATAGATAGATAAATAGATGGATACATGTTTATTTACAACAAGAATTAAACCATATTAACAAACAGTGCAAATGCCTAATGGCATACTTAAGCGCGCTGTATATCACCAAAAAAAAAAGACAAACGAAAAAACCGTCATTACTTCAGCTTAAACTAATGTGCACTTCTTACGGAAATCAAACTTCAGCACTCACAACGGAAAATATTACGGGAGACCAGGAACATGATTTCTTAATAGCTTCAGAAATTGAATTCTATCATTGCAATTTCTCAGAGCTATTGGGATTAAATTCCAAACTTTCGGACCAGTATGACCCAAACTAAATGTCGCTCGCACCGTTGGCCAAATTTCAAAAGAAAAATCAGAACTATGAGATGTTGGGTAATTGTGGAATTGTGAATTTGTCGGGAATAATCTTGGGAAATTTAGTGACAGTTGTCCAAAAATATAATTGTGGCAAATATTAGAAATGACAATAAAATGATGTTGATGAACAGAAAAGAAACCAGAAGAGCCATAAAGATGGCTAACTGAGGATCTATTATTAATATTAAAAATTGATCTAAGGGATTTATTTTGTAGAATTTCAAGAGGTTTAAACGTTGAAGGAAAAGTTGATGCCCAAACAGAAACACAATAAAGAAAATATGGATTAACAAAAGAAAAATATATTGTCTTTAAAATATCCCTTGGGAAAAAATGGCGTAAACGAGAAAGAATGCCGATATTTTGCGAGATTTTAGAGACATTATTTTCACATGTTCGCGGAAAGACAGATTTTCATCCAAAATAATTCCAAGATATTTAAATTGATCAACACGTTTTAGTACCCTATCATTTATATAAAGAGAAAACTGTTCCGTTTTCTGAGAACCAGATCGAGAAAACAGCATATATTGACATTTCTTCTCATTTAACGAAAGTAAATTTCTGGCGTACCAATCCCCTGCAGATAAAAGTGTGTTATTAAGATTATGAAAAATTATGGATAAATCAGGTTGGGATGCAAAAACAACAACATTATCTGCAAACATTACAATTTTACAAAGCGGCAATACATCGGGAAAATCATTTATAAACAGAAGGAATAAGGTTGGTCCAAGGACAGATCCCTGAGGGCCCCCACAACTTGTCAAAAAACTTTCTGAACGGATACCATTAATTTTATCATGACATTCAAGTTTTCTACCTGTAAGATAAGTTTAAAAAAAATTTAAGGATTTTGAAGCAAAACCATATTTTTGGAGTTTCATTAACAACAGACGATGGTCAACTTTGTCAAAGGCCTTGGCGACATCAAGAAATACCGCCAACGCATACTGATCACTGTCGATTGCATCATTTATCTCAAGCAGAAGTGGATGAATCGTCAACTCCGTTGATTTCCCTTTAATGAAACCAAACTGAGAAGGATGAAAAATATTTTCCCCAATTAAATAATTATGGAGTGGATAGTTCACTATCTTTTCCAAAAGTTTACTAAACACTGATAAAAGTGATATACCTCTATAATTTGAAGGATCACTATTAATTCCGCCTTTATGTAGTGCAATAACATTAGCTTTCTTCAACAAATCAGGAAAAACTCCCTGCACAAATGACAAGTTATATATGTGTGCAAGTAATGGGGCAACATCAGTAGCTACCTGCTTTAATATTCGAGTAAAAAAAAAAAACAAAGTCATCAGACGAAGAGCTATTTTTAAGCTTCACGATAATTGTTTTCACATGTTGGGGCTTCGTTTCAGAAAAATCAAAAGGGTTTTCAGTTTGATGATCATTATCAAAAGAAATGGTAGGGTCATTTAACAATGGAGAAAAAAAAATCCGATATAAGCTATTTTCCTACTGAATAAAATAATCTCCCAAAATATTCAGGATTTCTTTACGGTCAGTTACCTTCCTTCCACCAACTTCCAGGCAATTAACACTAGATCTAGATTTATGGCTAGGTCGAATTCTTTCATTAATCAACTGCCAAATTTTTTCATATCTGACTTATACTGAATAAACTTATCTTTATAATATATTCTCTTTGCATATCTAACAATCGAATTTAACTTATTTCTATATGCTCTATATTCTTCAAAAGAGGCATCACTTGGAATTTTTAAATACCTCTTATATTTTATATTCTTATACTTAATTGAAATAAAAAATCCATCGGTAATCCAATTTTGTTTGAATATTTCCCATGCATAAACTTAGTTGTAGTAGCCTCCTCTCTGAGCCGTGTCATATCAGAAATAAATTTAGAAAATGCAACATTAACATCATTTGAACCGTAAAGTAGACTCCAATCGTTACTATTAATTAGTTCACGTAGTAGCTTAAAATCTCATATTGTTTATGTGAAGTATTATCTCTAGCATTCCAAACGTGTATTAACTCTCCCTAAATCCAGAAGAACACTCACCGGGAGAAGGTCTGACATATCAGATAAAATTACAGAGGCTTTCAGTGCTTTAACTGAATTAATAGTGTTTACGCAACGGGTACAAACGATAACATTTATAGTACAAAGTCTCCCCCCTTTCACTGGCTCAGATCAAAGTATTCCTCCCTCCACCTCTTTCCCCCAAATTTCTCCCTCTGATATTATAAATAAAATCCAAAAGCTCAAAAAATCAAGTACTAGCCCATTAGACATCCCAATTGACTTGATTAAAGCCTTTTCAGACACAATTGCTGGACCTTTATCTGATATTTTTAACCAAATTACAAAATCTGGTAAATTCCCAAGTTGCTGGAAACTAGGTTTTATAACACCCATCCCAAAGAAATCTTCCAGTCTGACTATAACCAACATGCGTCCTATTCCACTCACTCCAGTTTTTTCTAAGCTTTACGAAGGGTTCCTTTGTGACTGGCTTAAAATTAAAATTATACCATGCATTGACATCCGACAGTTTGGTAATTTAAGAAAAACCTCCACCACCCATTACCTTGTACACTTGATTCACACGATCCTAAGTGAACTAGAGAAACCAAATGTTTGGCTAAACCTGGTTTTAGTCGATCTCCAAAAAGCGTTTGACTTAGTTGACCACACTATCCTAATTCGTTTACTACATGATAACTTTGACATTGACCCACTCTTAGTAAATATTGTTATATCGTTCCTTTCAGACAGATCACAAGTTGTAAAATACAAAAATACCTTCTCTAACCCCCTCCCTAGGTACTGTGGAATACCTCAAGGAACCTTATTGGGACCACTATTATTTCTTGTCATGATTAACGAAATTGGCAAGGAATTCCCTCAAAGATGGAAATATTTTGATGACTTGTCGATCCTTGAAGTATGTCATAGGAATATTAAAAGTGACCCCGTTGAAATCCTAACCAAATGTTCGGATGAATCCAAGAATCTAAATGTGACAGTAAATCCCACTAAATCACAGATAATGACAATAAACTTCTTCAAATCTACTCCTGCTTTTTGCGATCCGATCCCAAGCGAAATGCTAGTGAAACATGTTAAGCTTCTTGGTGTCACAATTTCTAATGATCTTAAGTGGGAAACACATGTATCCAACATTGATAAACAAGCAAATGTTTCACTATCCATTTTTAAGCTACTAAACAAATTTTATTGTCCTAAGATACATTCCCTCCGTGTTTACTTATCCTTTATCAGGCCGTGATTGGAATATGCATGTCCGGTCTGGCATTCGCAACTTTCAAATGAACTTAGTGACAAAATCGATTCGGTCCAAAAGCGTTCGCTCAGGATCATTTACAAAGAAGGCTAAATTCCATACTCCTTCCTCCTTAAAGCTGCGCGCATTACCACCTTAAAAGAAAGGAGGGAAAAAATTTGCCTGCTTTTCGCTAAATCAGTCATTTCCAATCCCCGTACTGAGGACTTACTCCCTGATTTTCACAATCCCATTAGACTCCGACTCCCCCGGTCAGCCTCCTTAGCAATCCCAACTTAATCTCCGATCCATGCTGTTACAGAAAGGTTTCGCAAAAGTTTTATACCCTTTATTCTGGGACACCTTAATAATAACTCGTGATTAATTGCCAAATTCCCCTTTTCCTCTATTGCCGTTTTTATTCTTTTTTTATTTACTGCAATGTTTTTGTAATTTAATTGTTAAGTTGCCCTTTATCTTTGATGATTTTGCTTTTTTAATCCCTTTTAATTTTAAGTGTTTGACTTAATGTACTATTTTGATTTTTTTTTTTTCTTAGCTTTTAGTGACATATAAAGCGAATTCGGCTCTTTAGAGCTTGTGATAGCCTTTTGCAAATAAATATTATCTTATCTTATCTTATAACATAAAACAATGAGGTAGTTTCGTAATAATTAGTGTCACCTATGGTATTTTAATCCTGGAAAGTTACGGATAGCTTTATAATACCAACTAGATTATATAAGATATTGTTCCAAGTTTTCATCCGTCACGACGTCTATGATTGAAAAGGATAAAGTTCAACTGGCTGCAAAGTCAATTTAGTCCCTTCTTTCGATATTATTTTGTAATTATTGTTTTTTCAACGCTGAGGAATAGCCTTTGGTCATGTGATTTCTGATCGATAGCGAGGAAACAAAACCAAAGTATTGCTCTCGCAACACTTTATTCGGCGAAGCCGGACAAAGGTTGCCGCAACACTTCACGTTGCCTGGGCAACGTAGGCATAGTATTGTTGTCCAAATTAACTTTAATAGTGAAACCTAATGTCCGGCCCCAGTGTTGATTGCGTTCTTGTTTTAAAAACTTAACTTAACTCCGTTTTAAAAACTTCGATAGGCTGACAACTTCATCATTTAACCGATAGTGAAGAAACAAGCACAAACAAGAATGTAAAACAATGAGATAGTTTCGTAATAATTAATAGAATGTCATCTAAGGTATTCTGATCCTGAAAAGTTAAGGATAGCTTTATAATACCAACTAGATTATATAAGATATTGTTCCGAGTTTTCATCCGTCACGATGTCTACGATTGAAAAGGATAAAGTTCAACTGGCTGCAGAGTCAATTTAGTCACTTCTTTTGATACTATTTTGTTGTTGTTTTTTCAACGCTGGGAAATAGCCTTTGATCATGTGATTACTGATCGATAACGAAGAAGCAAAACCAAAGTGTTGCTCTCGCAACACTTTATTCGGCGAAGCCGGACAAAGGTTGCCGCAACACTTCACGTTGCCTGGGCAACGTAGGTTTAGTATTGTTGTCCAAATTAACTTTAATAGTGAAAACTAATGTCCGGCCCCAGTGTTGCTATAAGGTAAAGACATAATACTTTTCATGAATACGTGCAGATCACTAAAAGAAGGAATCCCGGCTGCAGCCTTGATGATTGCCATTAAGTTACAGAACACCAGAATTGTTATTATCCTTCACCCAGCTCTTTCATCAATAGTCGTAGCCGCATCCTATGTCCTCTTAGAACCAAAACTTTTATCCCACTGCAAAGTCTCTGAATAGAAAGAAAGAAAGAAAGAAAAAGTTTACTTGAGCCCTACGGCTATACACAACATGATTTAATGATACAACACTGCATAGAACACACACTCAATATAAAACAATACTTATTTTCATTCACTCAGGCTCGACTGAGCCTCTCCCGCCTTTTCTACATATCGTGCCATTTTGCATATGGTTCCAGGCTTCAAAGACCTCAGGATATCAGGAAAAGAGTGATGCGGAAAAGAGTAATTATACAAGAAATTTATCAGGAGAAATCAGTTTGCAGTGATGGCAAGTCAAAGATTCGAAGTAGTGGATGTTCAGTTTTGGCTTTATTTCAAGCGCAACTAGAGAACTTTGTCACAGCTACCTGCCTTTTTTAAGTTCTTGACTTTCTATCTGACTTGTTGCTAAGAGCTCAAATTTGGCTTTAAAATGTATCTCCGTTTCTGTTTTTTGAAGTTTGTAGGCTTGAAAAAACCAGTTCAAAGACTGAACAGATGGCTAAAGGCATGTCTTTGATGCAATTCTTCACAAATTGGACCAGCTTGTCCCGTACACTTCTGAAGATTCTGTTAGCTTTTACTTTTGTGCTTTATTAGCACATTTGTGCACACTCTGTACAATGTTATTGATCAGCAAGGTTAGATCTGCAAGCACAAATTCAAAATGTTTATGCATTATATGTTTATGGAACAATGTATTTATTCCACATGATTGTGTCTTGCAGTGAGTACTCCTGCAGTTAAAAACCATTATAACGAATGATTCAGTGTGTATAACTTTGTTCCATCGGAGGTTGCATAGGAAGCTGGAACCAAGAGAACAAGAAGTGTAATTAAACTTCTTTTTTTTTAATTTATCTAGTTTGGTCACATCACATTTAAAAATATGTTTGAAACTCCTGCCAGGTGTGAGATTGTGAAGAAGAATGCACGATTCTGAAGATCCTCTAACAGTCGATGCAAAATAAAGCAAAAAATTTACGACGACACAAATTAGTTTTGAGTTTATTTGAAAAATATTTATAAAAGTACAATTTTAGGTATAAAATACTACTTTCAGAAAATAGTATTAAAAAGTATTACTATCCTGGAAAGTATTCAAGATGTACTACTTTGATCAAAAAGTGCTAACAGTAGCACTTTAGTACTCATCAGCTTCTATAAGCATATTAGTGAGAATATAATAGACTTGCTTGCGACTGATCCATTTTGAAGCCGAAATGCTTATCGGGAGAGCAATATTAAATTAAGATATCATCAATAACAAAACTTTCTATTAGTTTGCACCGGGAATTTGATTCTTTGTTTTTTTTAGTAACAAATTGAAAGTTTTTGTGCCCTTTTTAAGAGTCAAAATGATTAGAGGATAACTAGCCCCTCCCCCCACGCCCTCTTCTCCCCAAATGTAGATACAAATTTTGAGATAGCCATTTTTTTTCAAAATGTCCCAAACATCATATAATAAGGCCTTTGGGGTTGACACAACCTCCCAGAGCCTGGGTAATGGTTATACGTAATATCCCAGGGGCATGCAAGGTTTTTATGGAAGGGGTGGCTGTGTAAAATTTAGAGGAGGCTTATTAAACTGAAAAATGGAAGTTTTGGTTCTGTTTTCAGAGTCAAAAGTGATTGGAGGGTGACTAGCCCCCCCCCTTATGCCCTCTTTTCCACTAACATATCTGCTAAAAATTGCAAGATAGCCATTTTGTTCAAAATATTCCAAATAACATATAACGATCCAGAAATAAATTCAGTAGATATAAATTCCTTTTATAATTAAAATTCAAAACGACTAGAAATTTGAAGTTTAGAGCGATGTGGGTACAATGTGTTATTTTTTTTTTTTTTTTTATTATTATTTTTTTTTTTGGCAAGGCACTTCGTATAATGGAATTGTCGTATAAACTTTGAAAAGAGCTCATTTGACAGGAAATTGAAAGTTCTAGTGTATTTTTTAAGACTCAAAATTGATTAGAGGTCGGTCCAACTTTTCTGGCGTTCTGGAACGTCGCTTGATACTGTGATTGAACCTTATAACATACGCAAGAAGTACTCTGAATAATGTTAACCCTCATGCCAATCATGCCTATCAAAAGGAATTCTCGTTCGAGGATGACCCTTAAGTTTGAACAAGTAGTTTTTTACTGTTTATATTTTTTCTTTAGTTTTGTGTTTTCACGCTAAATTATTCTGTATGGATGTAATGAATTGATTTTTTGTTTGTTTTCATTATATTTGATGTTAACTGGCCACCTTTACAGAGGTTTACAAAGCGTCTTTTGGTTAAAAGCACAAGTGGTAAAAACAGTTCCAATTTCCGAGGTGTCAAGATGGACATATTATGGACGTATTATTAAGAAATGTGGACATAATTTGGCTAAAAATGACACATTTTTGGACCTTCAGGGGGAAATATTCATGGACCAAAAAGTTGGCAGTTCTGGATAGCTATCATTGTGTTTGGAAAGAGCTTTAGGTGGTAAATTGATCAATGTGTCTACATTTTGGGTTGCAAATTAATGCCAATCTTAGGTTTAGGGGGTTTATTTGAATGAATTTGTTTTGAACAAGATTTGGGTCTAACTGGAGTTGAATTGCATTGCATTCAATAGGGGTTGAGTTAAATGGGAGTGAGATAAACAGGACTGATTTGAATGAGGGCTGAGAACCCTCATTGAACCCGGAGAAAAAAGAGCCCTAAGAACCCGGGTCCAGCATGAGAGTAAGCTTAGGGGATAGGTCTGCAAACAAAGGCTGAAGCAACTTTTTTTTTCCCAGAATCTAGTTTAATTGGACTCAGTCGAATGGTATTGATTCGAATGAGGGTGACATTAAACGAAGGTCGAGCTGCACAGGGTTAAATTAAACGGGGTTAGTTTCAATGGGGTTGAGATAGATGGAGATGATTTGATTTGGGATTGGCTTATAGAGGGTTGAGTTGCATGCGGTTGGATTAAACGGGGCTTGAGTGGAAGCAGACGGGTTGAGGTTGTTTGAATTGAATAAAGGCTGTGTTAAACAGGGGCTGATTTGCATTTGTTATAATTGAATAGGGGTTGCTTTTGAGCATCGGGGATTTAGCTAAAGGGAATGTAGTTGAGTAGGGTGGAGTTACTCGCGTACCTGTTTTTCTAAGATACTAACGTTTACTCTAAAAACACAGCTATTTAGTATGATATCGTGCTATTTTGTCCGATTTAACGTCATATAGATATGATGAATAATATACAAACGTGGTATTTGATGCTTGCAAGTATAGACACTCCCAAGTTCTTTATTTATGGTTCTACAAATGAGGTATTATTCAAAATTCAAACTAACTATCTGTTTTGAAAGCCAAACAGGCCAAACTAAAAAATGACAGTATTAAAATGTACCTCAAAATTTGAGCAATATAATGATTTAGCAATGCAAAAAGAAATCAATTATATCAACCCTAATTGTTATCACTTATAATTTACATTTTCAGATAAGCTCCATAACTTCAACAAATATGATGAGGATCGTATTACTGCTTTTGGACAACCATACGACTGGGGCAGTGTTATGCATTACTCGGAATACGCCTTCAGTAACAATGGAGAACCTACTATAGTTTCAAAGGTAATTTCGTTGTCTTCATTACCAATGGGGCCAATTAAAGAACATTTTTTTTGGAAGGGGACAAAAACATTTTTCAAAATGAAAGAAGGAATAATTTTTCAAAAAAAAATTTCAAAATGAAAATTCCAAAAACAGGCAATTTTCCCTAGAAATACAAGAAAAAAATATTTTTTTCAAAATCTAGGGTTAAGCTAGTAGACTGTTTACAGAAACGATTAGAGGTATGATGTTCCTCGTATGCAAGAAAAACTATGCAATTTAATTTTTTTCAGGGAGATTGGCCTCTTTTCCACACTTATGTGGAAATTTCCCACACTTTTGTGGAAAAATTAAAGATTTTTATCCATGGAGAAGTTTACATTAAATTGTTTAAAGAGCAAAAACCTGGTAATTGGAAAAATATTTGTATATATTTTGAAAGGGGAACCTTAAAAAAGAAAACCAAAAGTTTGAAGCTTAGTAGAAATCGTTGTTAGACATCGGACTTACTTCAACAGTCTAAATATCTTTGAAAACATAATGAAAAGGCATTAATTTGTGCAAAGAGCAAAAAACTGGTAATTGCAAAAATATTTGTATATAATTTAAGGGATTAAAACAATTCAAATACCTTAACAAAAAAAAAAGTTTGAAGCTTAGTAAATATCGTTGTTAAAAATCGGATTTGCTTGAATAATCAAATATCTTTGAAATGACTTCTGTATTTAAAGACATTAAATTGCTTAAACAGCAAAACACTAGTAATTATAAAAATATTTGTGTATATTTTAACAAGGGATCACAATAATGCAAAAACCTTAAAAGAGAAAACCAAAAGTTTGGAGCTTAGTAGATATTGTTGTTAGAAACCAGACTTGCTTTAATCATCAAATATCGTGGAAAAGACCTTAGTATGAAAAACCAGCAGATAGTCTGCAGTTAGAAGACAAGTGACGATCAGAATCTATTTATATATAGAGGCCTGCCACATAGATGTACAGAATCTATGTGGCATATAGAATCTATATATCGAAGAGGGCCGTAGCCCGGCGGCACTACAGCAATACATATATATATATATATATATATATATATATATATATATATATATATATATATATATATATATATATATATATATATATATATATATATAAACTAGCTGTTGGGGTGGCGCTTCGCGCCACCCCAACACCTAGTTGGAGGGGGCGCTTCGCGCCCCCCCCCCAAGCCCCCCCGCGTACGTAAGTCGCTACGCGCCATTGTAGTTGTGTCCCTATGTCCCACCTGTAAATATATATATATATATATATATATATATATATATATATATATATATATATATATATGTTTTTAACTACGTAAAACTTGCGAATATACAACATTCTTTGCTGTCCCATTGTCTGTGCATATAAATAGATTGTCAGGTTTACCGACTCTTGAACATGCAACATATAATGGTCCATGGGAAAACAATCCGTATTCAGATCTATACCTCATGATTCTAATGATCGCCCTTGAGCTTTGTTGATGGTGACTGCTAATCGACCATTCCCTCTGTCGCCGTCGTCATTTATGTATCCCCTGTGCCCCCCGGGGTCCCCGTTGTAGTTGTGTCCCTGTGTCCCGGTCGTCATTTATATTCCCTGTGTCCCGGTCGTCATTTATGTCCCGGTGTCCCAGTCTGTGATTTATCTTTGAGTGTCCCGGGCGTCATTTATATTCCTTGTGTCCCGGTCGTCATTTGTGTCCCGGTGTCCCGGTCTGTATATACATTCGTTTTTGAATTGGTCTTTTTTTAGTTTTTAGTTTTTTACCTTTTTTTTAGTTTTTTTTAGTTATACCTCATGATTCTAATGATTGTCCTTGAGCTTTGTTGATGGTGATTGCTAATCGAACATTCCCTGTGTCCCCGTCGTCATTTATATATCCCCCTGTGCCCCCCGGCGTCTCCGTTGTAGTTGTGTCCCTGTGTCCCGGTCGTCATTTATATTCCCTGTGTCCCGGTCGTCATTTTTTTTTTATTAGTTTTTAGTTTTCTTTTCTTTTTAGTTTTTTTGTAGTTTTTACCTTTTTTTTAGTTTTTTTTTACTTATGTCCTGGTCGTCATTTATACTCCCTGTGTCCCGGTGCTTTGTTGATGGTGATTGCTAATCAGACATTCCTTGTGTCCCGGTCGCTTTCTCTTTGAGTGTCCCGGTCGTCATTTATATTCCCTATGTGGCCGTGTCCCAGTCGTCATTTGTGTCCTGATGTCCCGGTCGTCATTTGTGTCCCGATGTCCCGGTCGTCATTTGTGTCCCGATGTCCCGGTCTGTAATTTCGTCAGTCGAAAACATGACGTCAGTTGACATACAAACATGACGTCACTCGACAGACACACACACACAGACAACTTATTTTTATATATATAGATATATATATATATATATATATATATATATATATATATATATATATATATATATATATATATATATATATATAAACTTACGATAAATTCCCCTTCGGAAAAAAACTTACCTACAGTTTGAAACCTGCATTCTCTGCCCATATTCATACTCGCATGTTTCTCCTTGTTCTACCACACACCAAAGAACAGCCTCAATAATTCACTGTGAATTCCAAATAATACAAAAAAGATTTATTTTGAAAAGGTTTAGAAAAACAATTGAACCAAACAAAGTTTTAGTCTGGACAGTGCTTAATTCCAGTCCAACTTGAGAAAGTTGTAATGCAAAAAGTGCAACATTTTTGCATTATGTTATTTCAGTTTGACATCATAAATGTTCCCGACCGTGTTGAAAACTTTTTCGCTTGGGACACAAGAAGGTGGCTAGCAGAGATATTTCCGAGCAAATTGTGCCAGTCTCTTGAAACAGCTGCTGTTATTTCGCCACCAGTTTTTGATCAATATTATTTACTGACTCTTCTTCCTCATATGTTAAACTTGCAAAAATGTTATCAAAAAGGCAGCCAATCAAACTTACTCTGCATATTCTCCTTTGTTTGAATACAGGGATGCAGCTAAGATTTAAAGTTTGGAGGAGGGAATTAAAGAATGTGTCGACGAAATCGCACATTATGCTGACAAATGCCAACGCTTAAGCGA
This sequence comes from Artemia franciscana, assembly GCF_032884065.1. Taxonomy (NCBI): domain Eukaryota; kingdom Metazoa; phylum Arthropoda; class Branchiopoda; order Anostraca; family Artemiidae; genus Artemia; species Artemia franciscana. The sequence continues at coordinate 48,737,196 of NC_088867.1, forward strand.
AATTTCCATGGTAAATAGGTAAATTTTCGAAGGTCGGCATTAAAACTTAAAACAAACTTAAATTACTCCGTATATGAAATGGGTTTTCTCCTCCGCAATCCCTCGCTGTTTACGCTAAAGTTTGACTCTTTGCCACAATTCAAATTTTTTAAAAAAATAACAACTTTAGCGTAAAGAGCTAGGGATTGTGGAGGGCAAAACCCATTTCATATACGGAGTAATTTCTGTTTGTTTTAAGTTTTAATGTCGCTCCTTACTTTCAGTTAAAATAACTATTTTTTTTATTTAATTGTTTAAAGAGGCGATACGCTTACAGAGATCACAAGCTGTAAAAGAAATAAATTTTGTGTTGTTGCAGAGGAAAGGAACCCGTGGTTTCATTATAAACATTTGCTTTGGTTTTGTTCTAAAGTTATTTAGAACATTTTAAATGACTTTTATGGGGCGTTTCCTCCTATTTTCTAAAATAAGGCGAATTTTATCAGGGTCTTAACTTTTGATGGGTAAGACTAAACTTGATGAAGCTTACATATTTAAAATCGGCATTAAAATAGATAGATAGATAGATAGATAGATAGTGTATTTCAAAAACTCGTGGGCCATATACACACAAAAATATAAACAAATAACAAACAAGCAAGGAAATTAACAACAGTACGAACACGCACAAAAAAACAGAATTTAATGCAAAAAGTACCTAGTCTAACTACAAAAGAAATAATCATATAAAACTTTTTCTTCTTATTAAAGATTAATCTATTTATACTCCCACTCGAAAAATTGTGGTCGGGTTACTATTTTGTAGAATACCCGGAAGCATCAAATTAAACCCATGCAAATAAAATTCCCGTAAATCCAAGAGCACCGGGCATTTCCGGAGAAAATGATCCAAGTCTTCATCATCATCTTTACAAAGGGGACAAACATACTGCCTATCAGGACTAACTATCATTTTATTTTTGTCGAATGTTTTTTGCCTGTTCTGGATTGGAAGACAATTTGCCCTAAGCTGAATCCAACGACGTAAAATCATAGCCGGTAAATTAAATTTAAAATAAACTTCCTCCTCAAAACTAGGTTTTGCCTGATTATAATGTTGTAGGGTTGTAGAATTAAAAACCAGCCCTTGCCAATGCTGAATTTCCTGACTCTCTAATATAAATCGTACCTGGCTTTCTAAATTTGTTGGTACATCACGAGAGCAAAGACCATTATTCCATAAATAAGGCATTCCTACTTTTTCTAGTAATGATTTAATTTGGGATGGCCACGAGGTTTTTTAAACCACATTTCCACATCTCTTCATATGCCACTCTTACTAGTCTATCTTCATTACTCTTAGTTAACTTCAACCAGAATCTAAGCATTAAAATATACCTACGTAGCTTTAAAGAAAACAGGCTCATATCACCTTTCAGAATCTGTGAATGAGTTGTCTGATGTAGACCAAACACTCTTTTATAATACCGGAGCTGAAGGGACTCCAGTTGCTGCACCGTTTCTCCACCCCATATCTCTGCTCCATCTTCTATCACGGGTAAAATTTTCGTGTTAAATGTTCTTTTATGCATTTTTAGGTTTTTGATCCCCATTATCGTCGGGTTTCTAAATATAGCTGACATGGCCACCCTACCTCTCAAATTATTTCATCAACATGACTCCTTAGGCTTCCATTTTCCGATAAGATAAAGCCTAAATATTTTATTCTTTTACTTATAAATAGTTCCTTATTATTAAATTTAAATGTATATTTTTCATCGTCCCCAACCTTCCTTTTTTTAAAAATAACAACTTCGCTCTTTTCAGTATTCAGCCTTAACTTTTTTATATGCAAATATTCTTCTATGAGATTCAAAAGAGTCTGTAGATCTTGCGGTTTATTAGCCACCAAAGCAATATCATCTGCAAATAATAAGAGCGATAGTTTTTGAGTCCCTAGGCTAACTTTCGGAGCCCATCTATTCTCTAGAAAATTAACAACATCATTAATAAAAATATTAAACAACTTAGGTGAAAGGGTGCTGGCCTGTTTTACTCCCCGCTTAATATCAAAAAACTTCGAAAACCTATTGCCAACTTGAATGATTCCACTCACACAAGTATACATGCTCACTATCAATCTAACAAATGAATGGGGAAGGCCAATATTTAGCATGGCATCCTTCAATAACTCTCTGTCGACACTATCAAAAGCCTTATGGAGATCCAGAAATCCCACATAAAGACAAGTTTTACCTTTTCCATGTTTATCTATTAATGCCTTTAAAATAAACACACTATCTGTCGTCCCATACCCTGTCCTGAAACTTCCTTGTTCCTCATGTATTAAATTATTTTATTTAACCAATTGGAAAGCCTGGTATCTAATATTTTCTCCAAAACCTTACTTAAAGCAGGGACAAGTGCTATTAAACGATAATTTTCATGAGCCTTCGGGTTTCCTCTCTTAAAAAGTGGTATAAACAATGATGTCTTCCAAGCGCTTGGCCATTGCCCTGACCTTAACACCTTATTACAAAGAAGAACAATTATCGGCATCAAAATGGAAAGAAAATTCTTAAATAACAATATTCGTATACCATCAACACCCGCAGCAGTACCACCTTTTAAATTCTTAAATATCGACTTAATCTCTTGGCCATTCACATCACCCACTAAATCGTAATCATGTTCTCTCATGGGATAAATAACCATCTCTGGGGTATGCGCTACCTCCTGAAGATCTGCACAAACACCTTCTAAATTATTTAGGTAATCAGGCCATGAATCAGCTTCCGGAACAGCCTGGGTATTAACATTTCTCCTTCCACTATCATTCTTTATATAGCCCCAAAACTTTTTAAAATCTTTATTTCTAAAATCATCAGCAATATCCAATTTCTTCTTATTCTCGTACTCTTTTTTTTTCTTTTTATTAAACTTTTATATTCTCTTCTTTTATCTTTATATTTAGCCAATTTTAGACTTTGATCTTCCGCGCTATCAAATTCATTCAAACGATTTAATAAATATTTTGCTTCTGCTTTCATTAACTTGCAATCCAAGTCAAAATATCCCTCATTCTTTTATAATTTTTTAGTCAGGCCACATGATTCTGCACTACTGCCCATTATTTCATTTAACAGCATAATTACACTATGTGCATCTTTTTCATTGTCTTCTAACGCTTTCAACTTATTTTTTACATGCGAGTCCAAGAGCTCCCTTCTAAATGCCTCAATATCTTTACCTGTTAAATCATTTCTAATTCGTTTTTCTAAACCTATTTTTCTATAATCCGCATTATAGAAATTTTTTACTCGTGAACCGTGGCTCACAAACTACCCAATCTTCACCACAAGCATAATAGCTCCATGATCAGATCCAACTAAATCTAATACTCCCATATTTATTGATTAAGGTACAAATTGCGTAATTAAAATATGATTCTTGTGATGTAACTATTGGTATCAAAATTCCGTTTTTTAGAGTTTCGGTTAGTATTGAGCCGGGTCCTTCCTTACTACAGTTCGTTACCACGAACTGTTTGATCTTCACCTTGCAAAATCTAGAAAACCAGAAAAGTAATGTGGAAGCGACAGGCGCACCTGAGTAAATCAAAAGACAGGAGCTACAAATTATCTTTAACATCTTGAAGGTGACTAGGGTGATAAAGTTGAAACTTTCAGGCAGTGTTAGGATGGAGTCAACTAGATTTACAATTTTGAGAGAATGAGAGGGGTAGGCAAATAAAAATTAGATATTAAAAATAAAACAAATCCTAGTTTACGATTAAAGACTTGGCAGGCTTCTATATATGGATTCTCACTGTCGCTTATCTCCAAACCGTAGACAATTTGAACCTTTTCTTCGTGACCTGAAGAAAACAATCACCCTGAGAAAAATGCGCCACCTGGTAAAAATGCAGCCACCCTGGGAAAAATACGAATTCTTTCATAAAGTTGTGACTTATTTAGATTGTTCTTGTGGCTAGGAATGTCAATTTGCTTGTTTAAAGAAGAAAAAACTATGCAGCCAATTTTGAGGCCGGAGATCGGCATGACGACGCGACAGGCTTTTATATATTGATTCTCATTGTCACTTATATTGTAACTGAAAACAATACGAGTCTCTTCTTAATGTCATGGCGTCATCATAAGTTCCAAATCAAGTGAATATGATAGTGAAAACTGAAAAATGAGCCATATATTGTCATAGAGGCAAAGATATACTAAAGAAAACTGACCTGTTCCTCTGGATACTTGAATTATGCAGGTCTATCTTAGTTTTGACCAGGGATATAGCGCCAGCATTTTATTGGTGGAGGAGAATTTTATTCGAGCGCTACTGAAGAAAAGTTACCATTTACCGAAGACACTACTAGGTTAAATTCAAAATATTACACAATACCTAATAAACATTAAAGACACATTAAATAAACATAAAATTAAGTAGCCTACTGGTGATCAAGCTTATACCAAAATTATCAGCAACAAGTCACTGCAGGCGACAGTCGTATATTTTAGAAAAGCTTTGCGTGGGCTGAGGTGAATTTCGAATACATCTGGCTTTTCTTTTGGCAGGGTTCACCCGTAATATTGCAGAACCTATCCCCCCTCCCGCATCCCCAACCTCCCATCCCAGTATAGGATGCTCAATCTTATAGTTTAACCAAGCACCATTCTAACAGCCCCGTGGTTCGTGCTATTCAGTAGCACGCAATTTTGACTCTAAGATTAAATTTCTTGTGCTAAACTTTTAATATGCGTGATTCATTGACATTTTATTTATGAGTTTTTATTAAATTGATTTAGTAGTGGGTTCATTGCTTTATCTGAATAAATAGCAATGAAACAAGCGGGCCTTATAAATCAAAAGCAAATATACAGGATAGTTCAAAATTTTGTTACATATAATTCCAAGTCTAATTTTATATTGTAACATGAATCTTATGATATTTCAAAATTAGACGAACGTACATGGAAAAAAAATGCTATAATACTGGTATTATATATCGCTTAATCCAGAAATAAAACTGACCTGTTTCTCGACTTGGAACTCAGGAAAAAAAATAACGCTTAATCCTGGAATAAAAAAAATCAATGTTTTGGCGCTGTATTACACAGGCTTGTTACGAGATTTGAAGTCGTCTATGTTTTCCTATATTAAATTCCTTTATCACTTTATCAAGGTCAATTTGTACTTCTCTTTCAATTGCCAGCAGCGCAAATGAAGATAATCTTTCTTGCCCCGTCGTGTTGCGGCAGTACGTCTTCAACCATCGAAAGCAAGAAAAAGATCTTTCAAACTACACAGAATACATAGGAATAGTAAAATAGAGTTGAAATACATCAAATATTGTAGGAAACACACATTTCAAGGATTTCCCAGCAAAAACAGATGCTCTTTCTAGAATGTTTTTGTTTTATATATCCTCAACTTCGTAAAAACACTGTAGCTCAGATATGCAGCGTTCAAAATTAAGCTTATAGTATTCACAAAGCTTACACTGTCTTTGTTCATTTTGTTTGCACCTAGCATTATGCTTAAGTTGTTCAAAGTGACAAAACTGTTTTTTTCTAGCCTACTTTCAACCTCTGTAGTTAGAGCATCGATAACAGATTACAGTCCTGTACTTTTGAAAAGCACTTGTGCTGTCTCATATTAAGCTAATGTACCCCCTCCTAATTTCACTGGAATTTTAAGCTTTTGGGGCTATTCAAGACCTCTAAAACCACAATTATTAGCTAATTCTGAGCTGTGATTAAGGAATTTGAAAAAAAAGCTATTCTGATCGTAAGGACTGTAGTTCTTCGACAGTACTGATCATAAACTTTTTACCACTTCATAAGTCACACTTGTGGACTGTAACGTTTTCGACAGTATGACACATTACATTGAAACTCTTCTTAGAAGGAGTAGGTCAAAAACAAAGCTAAAATCTTCCATACTTTTTTTCAAAGCATTGGCTTGTCCTCCAACGTCATGATCAATCTCTAAAATTTCTTCTAAAGCTGCAAGAGTTTTTCCAAAGTTGTCCAGTAGTGCACACACTGGTTCAATGCGACAAGTTCATCTGCTGTGGCTCCCCAATGAAAGGACTTGGAACTCTTCTGAATCCTCTCAAAAACTAGTTGGCTTTTGGTTGAACTTTTAATGAAATTATAGATACTTTGAAGGACAAAGAATGCATTTCTAATTGAAGCCATTGAATGGAAGCAGCTGACAATGCATAGATTCAGTACGTGTGTGCAGCAATGAATATACATTGCAGTTAGGCTCTCCTGAAGCATTCTGGCTGCCATACATTTGTAAGGTCCTCTCATGTTTGAAGCTTTATCGTAGCACTGACCCTATACATTTTTAATATCCAGGCCTAGTGAAAGAAATTAGTGCTGCTAATGTTTTGCCACCGATTTTTCAGCATGATAGAAACCAACAAACGATTTTTGAACTTCTAAATTTTCATTAACATATCTGAAGACCACCGCAACTTGCTCATGTTTTGCTGTCTTGAGTTTCCCTCCTTACTACAGTTCGTTACCACGAACTGTTTGATACCAGCGAATATTTTTGCTTCTTTTACCTGTTTAAACTATTTGTTGTTTTATTTGATCTCCGATAATAGATAATAATTTATTCTGGATAGTCGGTGAAATATATGGAAAATTCTTTTTAAGTTCAATGAAGAGCTGTTGAATCACATTACTGTCTTTTGAGCGAAGTTTCCATGAGCACAAAAAAAATTCCCTCTCTTTTTCGAATCCATAATTTCGTCACAGGCTCGTAAGGTGATGCCTTGTCTACCGCAAAGTAACAATGGCCCGCAAATGGATTTTCGATACAGTCGATTTTGTTGCACTTCTTTAGAATATTTAATGTATACTTTTTCAGCAACAGAACCAGTTCTGTTCGATTCTCTAAGAGAGACAAGTTTAACAGCACTATCCATGTGTGAGTTACACTTCTGATGGCTTTCAAATGCCTAGACGGCTTTTTTCATATTAGAGAACCCATTCACTGTGAAAGCATCGTCTGCTTTACATTTTGGAGTAGAGCAGAAAAATGCACGCCAGGTAAAACAATACGCTTTTTCTTTTGCTGGGCTATACTCTAACCGAGGGAATATGCTGTACCATTCTATTCTGAATTTTCTCCTGTTAGTCGAAGGGAAAATCAAGTCTCTTTGTTGAAAGGAGCCATCACAAATATGAGCCAAAGCTGAGGCTGGACCATTAATTGGATCTCGTTTGTTTATTAATTTGGTCAAAGTTGAGCTGATTTCACAGCTTAGATTTGATTCACTTTCGTTTTTATATTGCTTTAACAAGACGTAGATGGTGAATCATAGTTCTTTTCAATACATTCTTCTTGGTGTTCCAAAGTCCCTTACTTTTTTACAGTTGGTTCTGAACTAAAGAAAGAAAGTAAGGAGATCTGCCGTTTCTTGGTTTAATTAGCCTGTAAAAACCAAATAGGTTGATATAAATTATATTTTTATTATGTTGTAAAACAATTCAAAGTTGACAGCTGGACAGAGGGGGTTTTTAACTTAGCTGGTGAAGGAACCGAAAGTTTGGTCATCTGACATCGCTGACCTTACGAACAAGCTTTGTCTGAAGTCATAATTTTATTGAAGATATAGCATCCCGATTCTGGGATCACATTTACATGCACTCTTCCACCTGATGGGGAGTAGAGGGGATGGGGGGGGGGGGGGTAAAAACGTTTAAAAAAGTGAAAATGGTTTCTTCCTTCCCTAAGTCTTCAATAGTACATTTTCTTCAAGAGGTAGTAAAGAAAAGCTACTGTTTAGCAATGACGGAACTCAGTTAATTTCAAAAACTTTATACACTACATAAATAAACAAGACACACATATCAACTAAAATAAAATGCTGACGTTCAGCTTTTACTAAAATTGTCAGCTATGATTTGCTAGAGACAAGAGTAGCATGCTGTATACAAGCTTTGAGGTGAGCGATGGTGAATTTCGTATAAAATCGACCTTTTTTGCCAACTTTACTTTAATATTAAAGTGCTTATCTCCCTTCCACTTCCTTCAGCTCCCGTGCACATCACTGAATATTAATTCTGACAGTTGAACCAAGCGCTATTTCAATAGCCCCGTGCATCGCATCACTCAGTTGTATGTGATTTAAAAATAGTTTCTGAGCAAATCCACCCTTTAAATTGCAATTGCTGAAACATTATACAGGAAAACTATAACACACCTCCTTGAACAACAAGAAAAAATAATTTTGTTGCAGAGGCAGGAGCAATATGTCCTCTTTATTTCTTCGTTGCTCTCGAGGCACTGGAACATGGCTAATTCTAATATCTTATATTTTTTTATAAATTAGACTCGATAAAGCGGTCATGAACTACCATATGGTACTCTGAAAGTGCAATTAGGGTGACATTTCTGGAATCAAAAGGCCGGGCTGGATCAAGGACATCATAAAGAGCTAATTCCTCCTTTATAAACTAACCTTCTCATAAATTCAACTTAATAAGGCAATCATAAAGTGTCATATAATACACACAACGTCTGCTTTTGTTACAAAAAAACTTGCTTTTCTTTATTCAATATTTATCTTTAATATCTTAAATATTTAATATCTTTTTTATTTAATTTCACGGATTGAAACAAGAGCGACGCATGACAAAATGTGTGGGAAATATATGATTTGGGCTATATATTTGCATACTGGAGGGGAGGGGGGCTCTGGGTAAACTATAGTGGAGTTGCAGTCAAAATGTGTAACTACAATTTTTCTACGCATTATGAAGTAAGTCCAAGTATTGTTTTTAACACATTTCCTTCTCAACCGCCTCAATTCTATACTTAAGCAAATCTAAGGAGGGGGGACTTTTGTTTCTTCTTTTTTCGATGAAAATACCAAAAAAAAATTATTTTTGAAATCAAGGGATGGAGGAAGATCCAGGAGGCAAATTCCCCCCCCCCCCCCTCCGTGATTGGCATCACTGGAACTAGTTTAAATAACAACAAAAGGCTAATACCATTCAATACTCTGGATTTTAGGTTCTTAGATCTCTGTAGGTCTGAATTCCTTTGACACTGCCCTATGGGATAGCCTAGACCAAGTAACGAATAATTGCTTAATCTAGCTTAAAACGTAAAATTAACATACCATAATCTAATTCAGATATTGAAAGCAGTCGAACTTGTTTCTCACTATAATGTATTTGAAGTACTAGACCTGCCAAAAAGAGCAAAATTCTCCCTGTTTGGTTATGCTGAGCCCGCATAAGAAGTAGATAAACTATTTCCTTGGTGATAAGACTTCAAAGGGGGTATATTTGCGTAAATTTTAATTAGGAAGCGCAAGGGACCACTATTTTTGTGTCTTTTTACGTTAAATACAAGCTGGAATTAACTAAAAAAATACCTGGTCGAAGTAAAGAGCAAATTTGAAGCTTAAAACGAGCAAGAGTTTTAACGGCGCCACTGGTTTGACAAGATTCTTTACTGAAACTAAATTTCAGCTGTGGGGGCAAAATCGAATCTAGGGTGGCAACATTGGGACTTCAGTGGGTGTCCCCCCCCCCTTCATAAGAAATTATACTCCTTTCTAAGTCCCTCCTATAAATTCAAACATCAGCAAGTTCCAAATGGCACTAAAAATGGCACTTTTCATGTCATGTCCCAAGTGGAAAAGCTGGTGCTAGTGGGCATAAAGTCATTTTTAGAGTGATGTTTAATGCTCATTAGAAAGCTAATTACTCATAATTACGTGATTTTTATCAGTTCTACCATCTGTAAGTGTGATATAGCACTAAAAACAGAACTTTTGATGTCACTTCGTAAATAGAAAAGCCTTGAAGTATAAAACGATATCATCATTGTAATAAATATGGTTCAAAACCCTTAACTGGAGGTTTGCAAGAACACTTCCTGTATTTTTCTCCTCCAAGCCCCCTTAATAAGCTACGCAATGAAGGTGCAATCTCTAATATATCAAATTAGATTATTAGAGGTGTGGTTCCGTTCGTACAGCGTTCGACATCCAATTACAGTGGCTTGCGTTTGACTCTTGATTTATTTTTTCAAGCATGGTTTTCACCCTTCTATACGATCATTTTCAGATAATTTCACTGTTTTTGTAAATGTGATGCACTCATTTGTTAACGCATGTCCCAGGGAGGTATTTGGTCAAGCATTTTCATTTAAAAGAGAATAGATGTCATCTAGTCCATGGTTTGCAACAACATTCTGAGTAGATCACTAAATCCATACCCCAAAGAGTAGCTTAATTTTGTCAAAATCCTGTGGGGTGGGAGGATCAACGTTGGAGCCAATTTGCCCAGATCTACTAAAAAAAATGACCTGTTTCAGTGGATGCTTGAATTGTACAGGCTTATCTTAGTTTTGAAAACATTTTTGGAGACGCTAAATTTCAGCTGGGAGAAGAGGGAGGGGGGTAACTGAGGTCTGGATGAAAACTGAGATCTGGGAGGGGGAGCTGTTCCTCTGCCCTATAGAAACATACACTTCTGATCCCAACCCCCTGCCTCCCAGTGGCTGGAGAAGTGTAGGCATGTGGTTTTGGAACCACTCAAACTTGTACATTAAAAGAAGTATTATTTATTGTTGCACTTACTTATTCAAATTATTTACTTGACAATTCCACCGTAATGTTCTCTCCATGCGTAAGATTGTGCATCCGAAAATAAGAAAGACAAATGAAAATAGTTCTCTAGGAGAATTCAGGTAGTTCTTCACAAAATTCTTGAAATGAAAACAAAGTTAGTTTATAATACCATATATCGTACTTAGACAAGAAATGATCTTTTTTTGAAATTTACATTCATTTCTGAGTGACGATTGGCTTTTTATTTAGAAACAGGACAAATTAATCCCTAAGCCTAAAGGCAGATTTCTGTTGAGCCAACAAAATGTTTTGCAAGATTGTATTTTACTAATAAAGATAATAATCCAATAGCAATTGGTTGTTGATTGCCTCGTTGACAATCTAGCTGACATCAAACTAAAAACAGGATATTTTCAAGAAGTTAGGGAAGCTATGAAAAAGACAATCAGAGGTGAGGAGGAGCTATCAGAGCTCCATCTTCCCAGTGCTGTTTGGCACTGTGATGAATTATCAGTTGTTGTAAAAGTGGTCAGTTGATATTACAATTAAAAAATTTATGTTTGTACATTTATATATGCATGTGTAATAATATATTGTGCATACTTTTTTTTAGCCCGAGGGGATACCTCTTGGTAACGATGAAGGCTTAACTGATGTCGATGCTGCAAAGATAAACGCCATGTATAACTGCTAAAAATTTTGTGTTCTGTCAAGGATTAAAGTTTGTGTATAACAGTATATCTTATTTACTTCTTATTAATATATCGCGTATATCTTTTTAATATCAGAAATAGCAGGAAACCTACCACCCACCAGACCTATTGCTGCAAGGAATTTGCCAACGAAAAGAAATAAAATCTCAAACTAGGGAATTTAAAGACATTTTCCTTCAAAGTTTTTCAAAACGTTTCATGACATTTCAAGACGTTTTAAAGACATTTTCTCTTTTTTCTTTTTGAGATTTCATTTTCTTTTAAGACGGTTTTTTCAGGGAGTCTTTGCATTCCAAAGTTTTTATGTCTATATTAGGAATCGAAAGGGATCCCTCTCAATACAATGGAGCGTTAACCAGTTGGAGTATGAAAACCTTTCTAGTATTTTGAGTCGGGTAAAACTTTCTACATAATAAACTGTTTCCCAATAGGGGAATTCACTGTCTCGCATACTAGAATGATTGAATGGATTGCATGTCCCTATATGGCTGCCATAATTGACACGCAGGGGGGGGGGGATCGATTGCTATAATTTGTTTAAATTTAAAGTGCACCTACTTGTTAAGTAATGCTTTAGAGAGTATTATCGGATAATATTGCGGGCTGCTCTTAGCGAATTTTTTATTAATAGAGTCTTTTACTCTATTGAAACTTGAATGTGCTAACAGAGATGAAATAAAAGCGAGAGTATCCTTATGGGTTGAATATGCTACACCTTTACGTACGTTCCAAAGTCTTTCTTTTCTTCTTCACTACAAAGAATATTGCACTTATATTAAAGTCATTCTTGAACGAACATACCTATGAACATAGGCTACAAGATGCTTAAATTGCTTAAATGATTGCGCATCGAAGTTTTATCCCGGAACAAGAAATCTAAAGAATGAAGTCTTATTATTGGACATACAAGTTTTATTACTAAAACAAATTTGCAGCCATTATTAAAACACAGAAAAAGTCGTTAAAACTCAGCAAACGAGAAAAATGTGAAAAAAACTTATAAAGGATAAAATAGAAGCCAAAAGAAACATGAATTAAAGAAAGGCGGGGCACCTAGCAAGTAATTGTAGAGGGGAAGGGCAAATTTAAGCCACATTAAGAGGCATTTTAGAAAGTTCATAATGAAAATACATCGTTTGTATTGCCCTATTAGACGCACCAGCAAGAAAATGAGAGACATTTGGCATTTGTTTATTTCTGAGAGGTTTTAATCAAGATGCCACGTTTTTTGAGCCAAGACTATGCATACTTCAAGCAACTGTACCACAGTATGACTGGCCTTCTGGCACACTCTAGCACCCTCTCATAATTCCTAAGACATTTTCTAGATATTTTCTTGTAAAAACCATTCGTTAAATTCATTGCTTCATATGTTCACAGCCACCCCTCCATGATAAACCATGTCAATTCACTCCACCGTGACACCCTATTAATGGCCTTCTATCACTCTCTAGCACCCCCTCATCATTTTTAAGACATTTTCCAGATATTTTTTAAATCACGAATTTGATCCATTAGTTCATGCTTATATTGATTTTTCTCCCCGTGAAACTGGTATTGTTCGTGAAACTTGTTGCATGCTAATTTTTCTTCATTAAACTTAACTTATCTTGACATTTTTCTTAGTAAAAGTTGTCTTGATTTATGGATTTATTATTTCGTAAAACTTAATTTATCAGGATATTTTTCTTCGTTAAACTTTTATCTTGTTGGTTTTCTTCGTCATGAAACATGATGCTGACGTTTCTCTCGTGAAACTTGTTCCACGTGGATTATTTCTTCAGGAAACTTGATGTATCTTGATTTATGTCTTTGAAAAACTTGTTATATTTTTATTTCTTCTTCACAAAACTTCTTGTATGTCGATTTTTCTCTTCGTGAAACATATTCAATGATTTTTAACTCTCATTGTGAAACCAGTTTTTTTCTTGGAGCTTGTTGTTTGCTGATTTTGCCCATGAAACTTAATTTATCTTGATATTTTCTTCGTGAAACTTGTTGTATATTCTTATATCCTTTCTTAAAACTTAATTTGTCATGATATTTTTCGTCGAGAAGCTTGTTGCATGTTGGTTTTTTCTTTGTAAAAAATGATGCATGCTGATTTTTGTTCTTGAAACTTATTGTATGTGATTATTTCTTCGAGAAACTTAATGTGTCTTGATTTATATCTTCGAGAAACTGATTATATTTTTAATTTATTGTTCATGAAAGTTGTTGCATGTTTGTTTTCTCTTCATTAAGCTTGTACGCCTCTTTCTTACATGCTACTAGCTTAGGGTAACCTAAGCAACCTAACTTACACACAGTAGGTAAAAAATAGGCGTAGAAGTTTCTCGAAGAGAAAAGTCAACATGCAACAAGTTCATGAAGAAGAAATAAAAATATAACAAGTTTTTCGAAGATATATATCAAAATGCATTCACTTTCTTGAAGAATTAATTGACATGCAACAAGTTTCACGATAAAAATCAGCATGCATCATGTTTCACGAAGAAAAAACAAATATGCAATAAGTTTCAGGAAGAAAAATATCATGATAAATTAAGTTTCACCAAAGAATACATCAACACACAGCAAGTTTCACGAATCAATAATTTTAACGAAGAAAATCAGCATGCATCTTGGTTCAGGAAGAAAAAAAGAACATGTGATAAGCTTCACGAATAGAAATATCATGATAAATCAAGTTTCAAAGAGGAGAAATTAAACTTACAGCAAGTTTCACGAAGACAAATATCAAGATAAATTAATTTTAATTAATAAAAAACCTGGATGCTACCAGTCCCACGAACAAAACCGGTTTCACGATGAAAAAATCAATATAAAAGTTTCACAAAGAGAAAATAAGCATACAACAAGTTTCATGAAGAAGAAATAAAAATATAACCAGTTTCTTGAAGATGTAAATCAAGATACATTAAGTTTCTTGAAGAAATAATCCACATGCAACAGGTTTCACGAACAAAACAACATGCAACAAGTTTCATGATGAAAAATATCATCATAAATTAAGTTTCACAAAAGGATAAAAAATATATAACAAGTGTCACGAAGACAGATATCAAGTTAATTAAGTTCTACGAAGAAAAAGTAGGACGCAACAAGTTCCACAACAAAACTGGTTTCATGATGAAAAATCAGGGCACATATTTCACAAAGAGAAAGATCAACCTGCAAGAAGTTTTATGAAGAAGAAATAAAAATACAACCAGTTTCTTGAAGATATATATCAAGATACCTTAAGTTTCTTGAAGAAATAATCCACATGCAATAAGTATCACGAATAAAATCAGCGTGCACCATGTTTCACGAAGAAATAACCAGCATTCAAAAAGTTTCACAAGGAAAAATATCATGATAAATTAGGCTTAACGAAAAAATAAATCAAGATACACCAACTTTCACGAAGAAAATCATCAAGATAAATTGAGTTTCACGAATAAAAAATCAATATGCAACAAGTTCAACGAACAAAATTGGTTTCACGAGAAAAAAAATCGATGTATATGTTTCACGAAGAGAAAAATCAACATACAAAATGTTTCACGAAAACAAAATGAGAATATGACAAGTTTTTTGAAGACATAAAATCAAGATACATCAAGCTTCTGGAAGAAATAATCCACATGCAACAAGTTTCACGAAGAAAAATTAGCATGCATCATAGAAAAAACTAACATGCAATAAGTTTCATGAACAAAAATAATATGATAAATTAAGTTTCACGAAAGAATAAATCAATATACAACAAGTTTCACAAAGATAAATATCAAGACAAATTAAGTTTCACGAACAAGAAAATCAACACGCAACAAGTTACACCAACAAAACTGGTTTCACGAGGAAAAAAATTCAATGTGTGGGTTTCACAAAGAGAAAAATTAGCATGCAACAAGTTTCATGAAGAAGAAATAAAATATAACCAGTTTGTCGAAGATATAAATCAAGATACATATAGTTTCTTGAAGAAAAATCCACATGCAACAAGTTTCACGACCAAAAATCAGCATGCAACATGTTTCAAATAGATACAACCAACATGCAATAATTTTTATGATAAAAATATCATTATAAATTAAGTTTCACGAAAGGATACAAGAATATATGACAAGTTTCACAAAGAAAAATATCAAGATTAATATAGTTACACGAACAAAAATCAACACACAACAGGTTCCATGAACAAAATCGGTTTCACGATGAGAAAAAAAAAATCAGCGTACATGTTTCATGAAGAGAAAAATCAACATGCAAGATATTATTTGAAAAAATAAATAAAAAGAAAACAAGTTTCTCGAAGACCTAAATCAAGATGCATTGTTTTTCACGAACAAATAATCCAACAAGAATCAGCATGCAATATGTTGCACGAAGAAAAAAACCAACATATGACAAGTTTCATGAAGACAAATATCATGATAAATTAAGTGTCTCGAAAACATAAATCAAAATGCAACAACTTTCACGAAGACAAATATCAAGACAAATTGAGTTTCACGAATAAATCAGCACGTAGCAAGTTTCACGAAAAAAAACGGTTTAACGAGGAGAACGATCAATATACAAGTTTAACGGTGAGGAAAATCAACACTTGAGAAGTTTCAAGAAGAAACACATCATGATAAATTAAGTTTCATGAAAGAAATAATCAAAATACAGCTAGTTTCACGAACAATACCATTTTCACGAGGAGAAAATTCAGTGTACAAGTTTCAAGAGGAGAAAAATCAGCAGGCATCAAGTTTCATGAAGAATAAATAAAAATATAGCAATTTTTTCGACAACATAAGTCCAGATATATTAACTCCCTTGAAGAGATAATCTACCTGCAACAATTTTCAGGAACAAAAATCCTCATGCATCATGTTTAAGGAAGAAAAAACCAACATGGAACAAGTTTCAAGACGAAAGATTTTGAAGAAGAATCATGATAAATTAAGTTTCACGAACAAAAATCCGCTTGCAACACGTTCCACGAACAAATCCGGTTTCACGAGATAAAAAAACCATTGTAAATACTTGACGAATAAAAAATTCAACAAGCAACAAGTTTCATGACGAGGTAATGAAAATATAGGAAGTTTCTCGAAGACATAAATCAAGATACATTAAGCTATTTGAAGAAATAATCCGCATGCAACAAGTTTCAAGAACAAAAATCAGCATGCATCATGTTTCACAAAGAAAAAGCCAACATGCAACATGTATCACGACCAAAAAGTAATAGACATCATTTCTCAAACAAAATTAAAAAATCAAAATACATTAAGTTTCACGAACAAAAAACAATCAACATTCAATTAGACATATTAAGTTTCTTGAAAAAATAATCCACGTGCCATAAGTTTCACGTGCCATGAACATGCTCATAAGTTTGTTGAATTTAATTGCTATTTTTGTGTTTTTATAAAACCTGTAAATTTGTTTTTAGCAATGAAGCTTGTATTTACAATAAAAAAAGCTTCATTCTTTAGATTTCTTGTTCCAGGATAAAACTTCGATACGTAATCAATTACACAATTTAAGTATCTTATAGCCTATGTTCATAGGTATGCTCACTCAAGAATGACTCTAATAATAGTGTAAAATTCTGTGCAGGGAAGAAGAAAAATAAGACTTTTGAACGTATAGGTAGGTGTGCCATATTATAGCCGTAATAATACTCGAACTTTTATGTCATCTCTGATAGCACATTCAAGTTGCAACAGAGTAAAATAATCTATTAGTAAAAAATGCACTAAGAACAACCCGCAATACTATTTGAAAATACTCTCTAAAGCATTACTTAACAAGCAGGGTCCTGTGGTGGTGCAGTAGATTTAACCTTAGCTTAGTAATACGGGACCCAGAGATCGAATCACGCTGCAAGAATGCACTGCAGGGCCGACGCAGGGACCTTAGTAGTCAAGAAGCGTCGTTAATTCTTAAATACTTAACAAGCAGCTGCACTTCACATTTAACCAAATTTTAGTGATTGATTTCCACCTTGAGTGTCAATTATTGCAGCCATATGGGAAAATTTTATCCTTTTAATCATTCTAGTATATGAGACAGTGAATTCCCTGATTGGAAAACCATTAATTATGTAGAAAGTATTACCCGAATCAAAATCTTAGAAAGGTTTTCATAGTCCAATTGGTTGATGCTTCATTCCATTGAGGGACTGATCCCTTACGAATCCTAATGTGGAAATAAAGTCTTTGCAATAAAAGGTTCCTTGAGAAAAACGTCTTGAAAGAAAATGAAGTCTCAAAAGAAAAACAACACATTGAAAGAAAAAAATGCCTTGAAGGAAAATGAAAACTCTTAATGTATTATATATCATACCACGTGTGTGTCCTTCTCAGTTATAAGTGGCGATTCCCAAAGGGTTATAAAAAACAGTTTACGTTTGAATGTGTCATCCTTAAGACTGGTAAACATTTCCGATTAAGCAAGCATTAAATAAATCATGAAAGAAAAACGTCTCCAAGAAAAATGTCTTAAAACGTCTTGAAATGTTCTTAAACGTCTTGAAAAACTTCTTAAAGAATAATTTCTTAAACAAATATCTTGAAAAGTCTTGAAACATCTTGAAAACGTATCCAAGAAATATATATAAAAAGACGCCTTGAAATATCTTGAAACGTCTTGAAAAACAAGTTAAAGAAAAAAATTCTTAAAAAGCGTCTTGACACATCTTTAAAAGTTTTGAAAAACGTTTTGAAAAAAATATTTTAAAAAATGTTTGATGTCTTGAAACGTCTTGGAAGAGGTCTTCAAGAAAAAACGTCTTGACACATCTTTAAAAGCTTTGAAAAACGCTTTGAAAAAAATATTTTTAAAAATGTTTGATATGTTTTGAAACGTCTTGGAAAAGGTCTTCAAGAAAAAACGTCTTAAAAACGTCTTGAAATATCTTGAAACATCTTGATAAACGCCTTGAAGAAAAACATCTTAAAAAACGTCTTGAAATATCCGGAAACGTCTTGAAAAAGTCTTGAAGAAAAATGTTAAAAAAAATGTCTTGATATGTCTTGAAACGTCCTGAAAAAAATGTCTTGAAGAAAAATGTCTTAAAAAATGTCTTGAAATGTCTTGAAACGTCTCAAAAAAAACTTCTTGAAGAAAAATATCTTAATAAATTTCCCCTACTTGACTAGTGGACTCTGACACGTCCTATTACGTAACAATAAAAAAACTATGATGTAACAACCAAACCCTATTACATAAAAATCAAAGTAAACATTCCTCATTACATAATTAACACCTGTATCTCTTAGAAAACATCCCCTATGACGTAACATCCAAAGAAATCCTGATTTGGCGCGGACACTGAAGGTTTTTAACACTCAAAGAAACTATGATGTAACAAGCAAAGCCCGTTATGTAACAACTGAAGAAATCATGATTTGGCGGAACTCTCATAGGGTATTAAAGCAATTAACCCATGCTTCGCTTAGAAAACATTTCCTATAACATGACATGCACCTACTGGTTGACATGGAATAATTGGATAGGGATGCGTTTAAAAGCAGGCATAGGGCTGCGTTTAAAAGAAGGAATAGGGCTGCGTTTAAATCGATTGGGCCTTAACTACTGGCATAACTTACAACCCTTGCCCTGATGGCTTTGAGGGGTGGCGGTGGCATCTCCAAATACATCATTACTGAGCCTTTCTACTACGTGAAACAAAATGCCTATCTATAAATTTTGATTGGATGTCTTTGAGAAAATGATGGGTGTGGGTGGCTGGCTGCTCTTCAATCCCTTTTGAATTCAAAAAGGATATTAGAATCAAATCCAATCAAATGAGCCTTTTTAGAAGTTTCTGTTTCCTTCTATATTAAGTGTCATGGTCTAAAACAAACAGATAAAAAAAATACATCGTGCCACGTCGCTCTTTACTTTGGCAGCGCTATTTTACTGCCTATGATATGAATATATATATATATATATATATATATATATATATATATATATATATATATATATATATATATATATATATATATATATATATATATATATATATATATATATATATATATATATATATCTATATATATATATATATATATATATATATATATAAAATATATATATCTATGTATATAAAAATAAGTTGTCTGTGTGTCTGTCGAGTGACGTCACTGTCAGCATATGACGTCTGAATTATTTCATCACATACCAATTCAAAAACGAATGTATTCAAGCCGAAGTAGCTCAGTTATATAGCTACCTGTGTTGGCGCAGTGGGTTTGACCTTAGCGTGGTAATACAGAACCCAGAGATCGAACCATGCTGCAGGAATGCACTACAGGGCCGACGCAGGGACCTTAGTATTCAAAAACTAAAAAGAAAAAACAAAAAACTGATAAAAAAACTAAAAACTGAAAAAGAAAAAAAAAACAAAAAAAGGAAAAAACTGACAAATGAAGGAGAATAAGAAAACTAAAAAAAATAAAATCTATATCTATATATATATAAAAATAAGTTGTCTGTCTGTGTGTCTGTCTGTGGATCAGGTGACGTCATGTTTCTGTGTCCACTGACGTCATGAAATTAGTTGTCGTCATTTTTGCTTTGACGGTGACGTCATTCAAGATATTTAAGACATATGTTCACGTAGAAATCTATTAATGTTTAAGTTTACAATGACTGATGAACTTACCATGGCAAAAGCCGATGAAGATGCTCAAAGAGTCTATGCCAAAAAACTTGCTGCTGATAGAGAAAGTCAGAAAAGAAAGCGTGCCGAGGAATCAAAAGAACAGCAAGGAAACATGCTTGAGGCTAAAGAACGCAAAACCGCGCAGTTAGATGAAGATCCACCTGGACAGCGAGAGTCAAAACATATCAAAACTGAAAATGATAGCGATGATGATTGGGTTTGGGATTTTGACTTGGATAAGGTCATCAATGCCTACCAGATTTTAGTTAAAAAAACAAAGGTTCGGCGATATGTATTTCATAGTGAAGCTGAAAAATAAAGAAGAAAAAGAAAACTGAAAAAAGAAAAAATGTAAAAAACTAAAAAATACTAAAAAGAAAAACACTCAAAGAGAAATTACAGACCGGGACACAAATGACGACCGGGACAGAGGGAATATAAATAACGACCGGGACACTCAAAGAGAAATTACAGACTGGGATACCGGGACACAAATGACGACCGGGACACAGGGAATATAAATGACGACCAGGACACAGGTATTTAAGAATATCGTTCAAAGACAAATTTTTAATTGTAAGAAGACCGTTGAAAGAGAAATTTCTAATTGTAAAATGACTGAAGAACCTACAATGGCAACGGTACCACCATCGAAGTAGATAACCAGTGGGTTGTTCCATATTCCCCATTATTATGAAAAACATTTAATGCCCACATAAACGTTGAATACTGTAACTCCGTAAAGGCAATCAAATACATATGTAAATACGTCAACAAAGGCAGTGACATGGCAGTTTTTGGCTTGCAGCCCAAAATCAAAGATTTCGACGAAATCGTACAATATCAGGCTGGAAGATACATAAGCAGTAATGAAGCTGTTTGGCGAATTCTTTCATTTCCGATACATGAACGTAGTCCAGCTGTTGTTCACTTAGCGGTACATTTACAGAATGGTCAACGTGTTTATTTCTCGGAAACCAACGTGCAACAAAGAGCCCTGAATCCACCGGATACAAAATTAACAGCTTTTTTTTCGCTTTGCAAAAATGATTCTTTTGCAAAAAAACTGCTGTATACTGAAGTGCCTTCGTATTACACGTGGAATACTAAAAATAAAGTATTTGAACGTCGAAAACAGGGTAAGTCAGTCGACGGCCAACCTACCATCTTCAAAGATACCACGATAGGAAGACTCTACACCGGTCACCCCAATCAACATGAATGCTTCTTTCTACGCCTGCTTTTGGTGAATGTACCCGGTCCGACATCCTTTGAGTATTTGTGAACTGTAAACGGTACTATACATGACACTTACCGTAGTGCATGCCAAGCTCTGAATTTATTGGAGAATGACCAACACTGGGATAGCTGCATCAATGACGCGTGCGAAACGTCAACCCCAAGTGAAATTCGTGCATTGTTTGGCATCATTTTAACAACTTGCTCTCCATCAGCTCCTACAGAGTTATGGGGAAAATATAAGTCAAAAATGTCCGTAGATATACTCCATCGAAAACAGTTAGAGACGTCAGATATGACTTTTGATTTTACATCAGAAATTTATAACTACACTTTAGTTATTATAGAAGATTTGTGCGTACGTATGGCAAACAAACCTCTTCAGGATTTGGGAATGCCTTCATCTAACCGTATCGCTGCTGTTTCGACATGTGTAGAATTGGATCGTGAACAAAGTTACAGTACGAGTGATCTATTGTCGTATGTACAAAATAACATTTCCAAGTTAACGTCGGAACAAAAAGACATTTATGATACGATACTCAATTTCAGGACGTATGCAACTACTTGCTGATTTCTGTAATTTAGTGACGTCCAAAAATGAATTGATTGAAAAAGTATTTCCGAATATTCTAAAAAATTATAAAAATAATAAATGGCTAAGTGAAAGAGCGATTCTCGCACCCAAAAATATAGACGTCCACGAAATCAACAATATTGTTTTGACCAAGATTCGAGACCAGGCAGTCCTTTACAAGTCAATCGACACAGTTTTGGAACCAAATGAAGCGGTTAAGTATGCATGTTTGTTTGTTTGTAAAAAGAGCGTTTGTATATGACGTCATTATTAGTACATACGGCTTTGTATATGCACAGACAATGGGAAAGCCAAGAATGTTGTATATTCGCAATTTTTACGTAGTTTAACTCCTGCAGACGAAATGAATGCTTGCCTGAAAAATTCTAATTTATGGGCACACGTAAAAATATTAAAATTAACTACAAATATGCGTGTCCGATTGCAAAACGATGACTCTGGTCAAACATTTTCAGATCAATTGCTGGCAATTGGAAACGGAAAGCTCCCAGTAGTGGGAAAGCCAAAAATGTTGTATATTCGCAATTTTTACGTAGTTTGAAACACATATATAAATCTATCTATATTCACAGGTTGTACACAGGGACACAACTACAATGGCGCGTAACTAATATGGCGCGTAACGACTTACGCGCGCGGGGGGGCCTGGGTGGGGCGCGAAGCGCCCCACCAACTAGGTGTTGGGGTGGCGCGAAGCGCCACCCCAACAGCTAGTATATATATATATATATATAAATAAGTTGTCTGTGTGTCTGTCGAGTGACTTCACTGTCCGCATATGACCGTCTGAATTATTTCATTACATACCAATTCGAAAACGAATGTATTCAAGCCGAAGTAGCTCAGTTATATAACTACCTGTGTTGGCGCAGTGGGTTTGACCTTAGCGTGGTAATACGGGACCCAGAGATCGAACCATGCTGCAGGAATGCACTACAGGGCCGACGCAGGGACCTTAGTAGTCAAAAACTAAAAAGAAAAACAACTAAAAACTAATAAAAAAAAACTAAGAACCGAAAAAGAAAAAAAAACTAAAAAAAGGAAAAAAACTGACAAATAAAGGAGAAAAAGAAAACTAAAAAAATAAAAATAAAAAAAAAATAAAAAAAGTAAATGTATTCAAGCCGAAGTAGCTGAGTTGGTAAAGCGTTATTTTCCAGGTTCTAGGTCCGAAAGGTTCCAGGTTCAAACCTTGGCTTTAGCATTAATACAAAAGATGAAACAGGTAAAAACTACTAAAAAAACTAAAAAAGCTAAAAAACTAAAAAAAAAAACTAAAAAAAAGGTAAAAAACTGAAAAATAAAGGAGAAAAAGAAAACTAAAAAAAATTAAAATAAAAAAAACTAAAAAAAAGGTAAAAACAGAAAAAAACTAAAAAAAAAAAAGAAAAACTAATAAAAAACCAAAAACTGAAAAAGACGAAAAAAACTAAAAAAAGGAAAAAAACTGAAAAATAAAGGAGAAAAAGAAAACTAAAAAAATAAAAATAAAAAAAACTAAAAAATGTAAAAACTACAAAAAAACTAAAAATAAAAAAAGGAAAAAAAACAAAAAATTTATTTAATCATATACCAATTGAAAAACGAATGTATATACAGACCGGGACACAGGGAATATAAATGACGACCGGGACACTCAAAGAGAAATTACAGACTGGGACACCGGGACACAAATGACGACTGGGAAGTGTGTGTCGACTGACGTCATGTTTGTTCGTCGACTGACGTCATGTTTGTCGACTATAAATGACGACTGGGACACAGGGACACAACTACAACGGGGAAGCCGGGGGGCACAGGGGGATATATAAATGACGACGGGGATACAGTGAATGTCCGATTAGCAATCACCATAAACAAAGCTCAAGGGCAATCATTAGCATCATGAGGTATAACTAAAAAAACTAAAAAAAAGGTAAAAACCTAAAAACTAAAAAAAAAGACCAAATCAAAAACGAATGTATATACAGACCGGGACACCGGGAAACAAATGACGATCGGGACACCGGGACACAGGGAATATAAATGACGACCGGGACACTCAAAGAGAAATTACAGACTGGGACACCGGGACACAAATGACGACCGGGACACAGGGAATATAAATGACGACCGGGACACAGGGACAAAACTACAACGGGGACGCCGGGGGGCACAGGGGGATATATAAATGACGACGGGGACACAGAGAATGTTCGATTAGCATTCACCATCAACAAAGCTCAAGGGCAATCATTAGAATCATGAGGTATAGATCTGAATACGGATTGTTTTTCCCATGGACAATTATATGTTGCATGTTCAAGAGTCGGTAAGCCTGACAATCTATTTATATGCACAGACAATGGGACAGCGAAGAATGTTGTATATTCGCAAGTTTTACGTAGTTAAAAACATATATATATCTATCTATATTCACAGGTGGGACACAGGGAGACAACTACAATGGCGCGTAACTAATATGGCACGTAACGACTTACGCGCGCGGGGGGGCTTGGGGGGGGGGGGCGAAGCGCCCCCACCAACTAGGTGTTGGGGTGGCGCGAAGTGCCACCCCAACAACTAGTATATATATATATATATATATATATATATATATATATATATATATATATATATACATATATATATATATATATATATATATATATATATATAAAAATATATATGTATATATATATATATATATATATATATATATATATATATATATATATATATATACTAGCTGTTGGGGTGGCGCTTCGCGCCACCCCAACACCTAGTTGGTGGGGGCGCTTCGCGCCCCCCCAAGCCCCCCCGCGCGCGTAAGTCGTTACGCGCCATAATAGTTACGCGCCATTGTAGTTGTGTCCCTATGTCCCACCTGTGAATATAGATAGATATATATATATATGGTTTTAACTACGTAAAACTTGCGAATATACAACATTCTTTGCTGTCCCATTGTCTTTGCATATAAATAGATTGTCAGGTTTACCGACTCTTGAACATGCAACATATAATGGTCCATGGGAAAACAATCTGTATTCAGATCTATACCTCATGATTCTAATGATTGCCCTTGAGCTTTGTTGATGGTGATTGCTAATCGACCATTCCCTGTCCCGGTGTCCCGGTCGTCATTTACATCCCCCTGTTTCCCCCGGTGTCCCCGTTGTAGTTGTGTCCCTGTGTCCCGGTCGTCATTTATATTCCCTGTGTCCCGGGTCCCGGTCGTCATTTGTATCCCGGTGTCCCGGTCTGTATATACATTCGTTTTTTAGTTTTGTTTTTCTCCTTTATTTTTTTCCTTTTTTTTTCTTTTTTAGCTTATTAAGATTTTTATATTTTTTAGTTTTTTTATTAGTTTTTAGTTTTTTTTTCTTTTTAGTTTTTTTGTCCCGGTCGTCATTTATATCCCCCTGTTTCCCCCGGTGTCCCCGTTGTAGTTGTGTCCCTGTGTCCCGGTCGTCATTTATATTCCCTGTGTCCCGGTCGTCATTTGTATCCCGGTGTACCGGTCTGTATATACATTCGTTTTTTAGTTTTGTTTTTCTCCTTTATTTTTTTCCTTTTTTTTTTCTTTTTTAGTTTATTTAGATTTTTAGATTTTTTAGTTTTTTTATTAGTTTTTAGTTTTTTTTTCTTTTTAGTTTTTTTGTAGTTTTTACCTTCTTTTTAGTTTTGTTAATTTTTTTTTTTACTTGTGTCCTGGTCGTCATTTATACTCCCTGTGTCCCGGTGCTTTGTTGATTGCTAATCGAACATTCCTTTTGTCCTGGTCGCTTTCTCTTTGAGTGTCGTCATTTATTTTTTTCTTTTTTAGTTCTTTTAGTTTTTACCTTTTTTAGTTTTTTTTAGTTTTTAGTTTTTTTAGTTTTTTACCTTTTTTTAGTTTTTTTAGTTTTTTTAGTTTTTTAGCTTTTTTATTTTTTTTATTAGTTTTTAGTTTTTTTGTAGTTTTTGCCTTTTTTTTAGTTTTTTTAGTTTTTTAGCTTTTTTATTAGTTTTTAGTTTTTTTTGTAGTTTTTGCCTTTTTTTAGTTTTTTTAGTTTTTTAGCTTTTTTATTTTTTTTATTAGTTTTTAGTTTTTTTTGTAGTTTTTGCCTTTTTTTAGTTTTTTCAGTTTTGACGTCACCTGATCCAGTTTTTTCAGGTGACGTCACCTGATCCACGATCCACAGATCCACAGACAACTTATTTTTATATATATAGATAGTTTTTTTTTTTTTACTTATGTCCTGGTCGTCATTTATACTCCCTGTGTCCCGGTGCTTTGTTGATTGCTAATCGAACATTCCTTTTGTCCTGGTCGCTTTCTCTTTGAGTGTCGTCATTTATTAGTTTTTTCCTTTTTTTTTAGTTTTTTATTGGTTTTTACCTTTATTTTAGCTTATTTTTCAGTTTTTTCCTTTTTTTTAGTTTTTTTTTATTTTTTATTTTTTTTAGTTTTTTACCTTTTTTTAGTTTTTTTAGTTTTTTTAGTTTTTTAGCTTTTTTACTTTTTTTATTAGTTTTTAGTTTTTTTTTGTAGTTTTTGCCTTTTTTTAGTTTTTTCAGTTTTTTTTTTAGTTTTTTATTGGTTTTTACCTTTATAGTTTTTTTAGTTTTTTAGCTTTTTTATTTTTTTTATTAGTTTTTAGTTTTTTTTTGTAGTTTTTGCCTTTTTTTAGTTTTTTCAGTTTTGACGTCACCTAATCCAGTTTTTTCAGGTGACGTCACCTGACACATCCATCCACACATCCACAGACAGACAGACAACTTATTTTTATATATATAGATATATATATATATATATATATATATATATACATATATACGTGTTAATTTATCAAATTTCATTTTTTTTAGAATTTGTTTACTGTAGTCGCTTTTTTCTAAGAATTCGTTACTACAAACTGTTTGACAGCAATCAGAGTCATTTTTATCTAGACTGGTATTACATTCTATACACTCTTTACATATTCCATCATAAGAACTGCACATTTTTTTTGTTTAGACTGGAAATGCACGTTTACCTCATCTTAGCCCGCGATAGAAATTGAGAAAAAGAGCCGTTCTTATCTAGAAAGCTTTATGACAAAAGAAGCTTTATTATCTTCAATTCATAGCCATTCAAAACCTAGTCTTATCTAGTCTCTTGTGTTTGTGGCTGTCATTGTGACTACCGTATATGCAAAGTTTTAAGGCTTGATTTGCCAACATAGGATTACTTTTACTTTATTGGTAAGTTGTTTTTACCAGGGGTAATGTGTATAAGCTTTCTAATGTGAAAAAGATGAAAAAAGAGGGATTACTTTTCCATATTTCTCTGGTAAAAAAAAATTGCTTTCCTTTCGTTGGTTTATTTCTGTGACGTATTTTCGTAATCCAGATACATTGGTCCATCTTTTTTAAGATATAATAATACGTCAATTTGGGGAAGGGCACAGCCCCCGAGGTCCTCTCTGCCATCGTGTTTTAGTGACAACACTTTGTTCTTGATCTGTAATGAACCGGTTTCAAACAGTTCGTGGTAACGAACTATAGTAAGGAGCGACCCAGCTCACTAGTAAACGAAACTCTAAAAAACGAAATTTTGATACTAATAGATAAATCAGAGGAATCGGATTTTTATGCAGATTTTAAATATATAAGTTTCATAAAATTTAGTATTACCCATGAAAAGTTACGACCCTGAGAAAATTTGCCTTATTTTGGAAAATAGGGGGAAATGCCCCCTAAAATTCATAGAATCTTAACGAAAATCACACCATCCCATTCAGTGTATCAGAAAACACTACTGTATAAGTCTCAAGGTCCTATCTACAAGATATGGAACTTCGTATTTATTTGCCAGAAGACTGATCACGGGTGCGTGTTTATTTGTTTGTTTGTTGTTGTTTTTTGTTTGTTTGCAGGGGTGATTGCTTAGACCCAGTTGTTCTAGAATGTCCCTAAAGGGCTCAGTCTAACGAAAATTAAAAGTTATAGGGCTCTTTTGAAGTGACAAAAAATTGGAGGGCACATAGGCCCCCTCCCACACTCATTTTCCCACAAAGTCAACAGATCAAAATTTTGAGATAGCCATTTTGTTCAGTATAGTCGAAAAACATAAGAACTACGTCTTTGGGGACGACATACTCCCCCACAGTCCCCGGGGGAGGGGCTGGAAGCTACAAACTTTGACCGGTTTTTACGTAAAGTAATGGATATTGGGAAGTGTACAGGCGTTTTCAGGGGGACTTTTTTTAGTTGGGGGGCTAAGGCGAGAGGGCTACGTGGGAGGGGGTTTTCCTTGGAGGAATTTTTCATGGGGGAAAAGAAATTCCATGAAGGGGGCACAGGATTTTCTTTGCATTATTTAAAAAAAAACGATGAAAAAATAAATATGAAAAAGTTCTTTCAACTGGAAGTAAGGAGCAGCATTACAATTTAAAACGAATTGATATTATTACGCATATGAGGGGTTCATCTCCTCCTAAATACCCCGCTCTTTACGCTAAAGTATTTTTAGTAATTTTAAATGTTTATTCTTCGGCCTTTGTGATTCGGGAGTCATTCTTAAAGAATCGGGACAAAATTTAAGCTTAGTGTAAAAAGCGAGGTACTAACGAGGG
This sequence comes from Artemia franciscana, assembly GCF_032884065.1. Taxonomy (NCBI): domain Eukaryota; kingdom Metazoa; phylum Arthropoda; class Branchiopoda; order Anostraca; family Artemiidae; genus Artemia; species Artemia franciscana. Next base: position 48,765,577 of record NC_088867.1, read on the forward strand.
GGCAAAACCCCCTCATATACGTAATAAAAATATACGAATATGGAATATTGTTGCATACGTTAATTCGTAAGTTACGTATGTTTTTTACCAATAAAAACGTTCGTAAAAAATTAAAAGTTCTAGTTGCCTTTATAAGTAACCAAGAAATTGGAGGGCAGCTAGGCCTCCTCTCCAACCCTTTTGTTCTCAAGATCGTCCGACCAAAACTAAGAGAAAGCCATCTAGCGAAAACAAATTAATATTCAAATTTTGATGTAATTATTCATGTGCCGAGAGCCAATATTAAAACATGTTAGTTCAAAAACGTTCAGAAATTAAATAAAAAAACAAGTTTTTTAACTGAAAATAAGGAGCGACAATAAAACTTAAAACAAACAGAAATTACTCTGTGTATGAAAGGGGCTGTTCCCTCCTCAACATCCCGCTCTTTACGCTAAAGTTTTTTACTGTTTTAAAAAGTAGAGTAGACAGAAAGAGAAAAACTTTAGCTTGAAGGGTTGGGCGTTGAGGAGGGAACAGCCTCTTTCATACAAGGAGTAATTTCTGTTCGTTTTAATTCTTAGTGTCGCTCCTTACTTTCAGTTAATAAACCTGTTTTTTATTTAGTTCTTTGTCAATTAGGAGATAATCAGCTTAGCCGGAGCGAGATAAATTAATATGCAAATATAGTTCAGTTGAATATTAATATAGAGAGGCCGTTAGTTTAAGTATTTAGTATAATGCGTTCTGGGCGGCCTGCTTTCCATATGTCTCTGTTGCAGTGTTCATATATTTTTTTTATGGCACTCGGTATTTACCAAGTGACATATAGCGATCGCAAATTCTGTCGGTCTGTTGGTTTGTCTGTCTGTCAAGTTCAAGTTCAAGTTCTATTTATTTTCATAAAATAACTAGCTGTTGGGGTGGCGCTTCGCGCCACCCCAACACCTAGTTGGTGGGGCGCTTCGCACACCCCCCAAGCCCCCGGCGCGCGTAAGTCGTTACGTGCCATATTAGTTACGCGCCATTGTAGTTGTGTCCCAGTGTCCCACCTGTGAATATAGATAGATTTATATATGTGTTTCAAACTACGTAAAAATTGCGAATATACAACATTCTTGGCTTTCCCATTGTCTGTCCATATACAAAGCCGTATGTACTAATAATGACGTCATATGCAGACGCTCTTTTTACAAACAAACAAACATGCATACACACAACTCGTTTTTATATAGATAGATAGATAGATAGATACAATACAAATTAACTACGTAAAACTTGTGAATATACAACAGTCTTCGCTGTCCCATTGTCTGTGCGTATAAATAGATTGTCAGGTTTACCGACCCTCAAAGATGCAACATACAATTGTACATTGGTAAAGCAATCTGTATTAAGATCTATACCGCATTTTTCTAGTGATTGCCCTTGAGCTTTGTTGATGGTGGTTGCAAATGCTAATCGAATTGGGAATTGCAATCTTTTAAATTGAAAAAGCAGATCCGTTGGAATCATGGGAATGCGAGGAATAAGAACAGCCTCACCCTCATAAGGCCCTGTCAAGATTGTGGCCTCTATTAGGTTTTCCATTGTTTTTTTTACGGCAAGTCGCATGCCATTGCAAAGCTTTGGTGGGTTGATATTTCTTAAAAGTATTATTGGTACGCCTATTTTTAGTTGTAGCACGTGTGGTGGAAACCCTGAAGGATCTATGGAATTTAAAAATTCAGATGGATAATTAACCGCTTCATTTGGTTCAACGACGAATTGGTGAAACAATTCACGGCATTTTAAAATATAATTTTCTTCATCCTGCCGAATCATTAGTCTATAGGAATAATAATGCATTGCACTGCATTTCTTATTCATTTCTTTGTTAGTGGCTGGATTCATCAATTTAATATTAAAGTGATAGCCGTCGGCTCCATCCCAAAAAATGATAGGATATTGTAGGGCATCGTAGCATCGATGAGTTTCAGCAATTCTTAACAACTGAGCGTTTCGCTTATGAAGAATAATATCTCGAGGTAAAAACTGATCACCGACCATAACGATTGCCACTTCGTCGATAGTTGGAGCATTGTATCTACGCACATGTTGGGCAGGAGGCGTTTTGTCAGCGGAAATAACAATTTTATGCGTATCAGTAGGCATCAAATCGATGGCTGGTTTGAACAGACGCACTAAATTATTATTTTCGTGGAAAAGATGTTGCAATTGGGAAACGATTGTCATTTCAACGTTGGGAAAAATTTCGCAACGTGCATTCAATTCAGAATTTCTATCACTGATGAAGTACAATTGTAAAAATTTATGATTCTCGCCTGAGAATGGTAGAAGGGACCCTGCTCTATGATAAATTTGCCCTTTTACTTTGAAAGTAGACATAAATTGATCTGGATTTTCGATTTGGGCTCCAAACGACGTCATTTGGAAACATGAGTTGTATTTTCTGATTTTTGACAAAAAACGCTTAGATTCTGACGTAGTTCCAGTAAGGAAAGTCTTCAATGGCTCTGGTGGTGCAGCCAATAGAGGAAGTTTAACTTTTCCTGAGGCGCAACACATTCCCATTGTTTCACCATTGAATTTCAAGGCCTTACAATAGGGACAAATTTTAGACATTGTCCCAATTTGAACACATCTACTCAAGCTATAATCATCGACTGGGTTGTACCTGAATGCCAGGCGATAACTTTCAGGTTGCTCTGATTCCTCGGCACGCTTTCTTTTCTTACTTTCTCTATCAGCAGCAAGCCTGATTTCTTGCTGTTCTTGTGATTCCTCGGCACGCTTTCTTTTCTTACTTTCTCTATCAGCAGCAAGCCTGATTTCTTGCTGTTCTTGTAATTCCTCGGCACGCCTTCTTTTTTCACTTTCTCTTTTAGCAGCAAGTCTGCTTCCGCGTTGCTCTGGTAGTTCCTCGGCACACTTTCTGTTCTTTCTTTCTCTATCAGCCTCAAGCCTGTTTCCTTGCTGTTCTTTTGATTCCTCGGCACGCTTTCTGTTCTTTCTTTCTCTATCAGCCTCAAGCCTGTTTCCTTGCTGTTCTTTTGATTCCTCGGCACGCCTTCTTTTTTCACTTTCTCTTTTAGCAGCAAGTCTGCTTTCGCGTTGCTCTGGTAGTTCCTCGGCACGCTTTCTTTTCTGACTTTCTCTATCAGCAGCAAGTTTTTTGGCATGGACTCTTTGAGCATTTTCATCGGCTTTTGCCATTGTAAGTTCATCAGTCATTGTAAACTTAAACATTAATAGATTTCTACGTGAACATATGTCTTAAATATCTTGAATGACGTCACCGTCAAAGCAAAAATGACGACAACTAATTTCATGACGTCAGTCAACACAGAAACATGACGTCACCTGATCCACAGACAGACACACAGACAGACAACTTATTTTTATATATATAGACAATAACAAAAACAATATCCCAAGGGGCTCAATGGTTTTCCTAGTCTGGGCACTTCCAGATAAGCTAGGACGATGCAATTTGGCAGGCGTATCAGGAACCAGACCAGATTAAATTAGAAAAGTTCATTTCCCTGATTCGACAATCTGGAGGGAGTGGGGGGACGGTTAATCTGGAGAATTAGAAAAAATGAGGTATTTTTAACTTAGGAACGGGTGATTGGATCTTAATAAAATTTGGTATTTTGAAGGATATCGTGTCTCAGAGCTACTATTTTAAATACTGAACGGATCCAGTGACCTTGGGGGGATTTGGAGGGGGAAACCTTAAATCTTGAAAAACAGTTAGAGTGGAGGAATTGGGATGAAACTTGGTGGGAAAAATAAGCACAAGTCCTACATATGTGATTGACATAACCGGAACAGATCTGCTATCTATGGGGGAGTCGGAAGGAGGGTTGATTCTGAAAAATAAGAAAAAGGATGTATTTTTAACTTACGAAGGAGTGATCGAATCTAAATGAAATTTGATATTTAGAAGGAACTCGTAACTCATATCTCTTATTTTAAATCCCGACCAGATCCTGTGTAGTTGGAGGAAGAGGGGGGGGGGCTGGAAATCTTGAAATCGGACCGAATCAACTCTCTTTGAGGGAGTTGGGGAGGGGACCTAATTCGGTAATTTGGAAAAATTAGAAAAAAAGAGGTATTTTTAATTTACGAAAGAGTGATCGGATCTTAATGAAATTTGATATTTGGAAGTAACTCGTGTCTCAGAGCTCTAATTTTAAATTCTGACCGGATCCGGTGACATTGGGGGGAGTTAGAGGAAGAAACCGGATATCTTGGAAAACGCTTAGAGTGGAGAGATCGTGATGATACTTGGTGGGAAGAATAAACACAAGTTTTAGATATGTGATTGACATAACCAGACCGGATTGGCGCTCTTTGGGGGAGTTGGGGGGAGGGGTTTATTCGGAATAATTAGAAAAATTAGGTATTTGTAACTTACAAACCGGTGATCAGATCTTAATGAAATTTGATATTTAGAAGGATCTTGTCCTTCAAAGCTTAGATCCGGTGACATTTGGACGAGTTGGAGGGGAAACCGGAAATCTTGGAAACGTGAAAATTGAGGTATCTTTATCTTACGAACAGGTGAGCGGGTCTTAATGAAACTTGATACATAGAAAGATCTTATGTCTCAGATGCTCTATTTTCAATTTGAATTGGATCCAGGAACATGGGGATTGAAGGGTGGAAACAAGTATCTTGGAAACCAGAAATCTTGGAAAACACTTAGAGTGGGGAGATTGGAGCAAAACTTGATGGGAAGAATAAGCACAACTTCTAGATACTTGATTGACATAACTGGACTGGATCCACTTTCTTTGGGGGAGTTGGGGGGACTAATTCGGGAAAATTAGAAAAAATGAGGTATTTGTAACTTACGAACGGGTGATCAGATCTTAATGAAATTTGATATTTTGAGGGATCTTGCGCTTTAGAGCTCTTATTTTAAATCTCGACCTTATTCGGTGATATTGGGGGGATTTTGAGGGGGAAACAGGAAATCTTGGAAAACACTTAGAGCGGAGAGATCAGGATGAAACTTGATGGGAAGAATAAGCAAAATATCGTAGGTACGTGATTGACGTAACCAGAATGGATATGATCTCTCTGGGGAAGTTAGGGGGGGGGGCTCCAGCGCTTTGGTGAGTTTGGTGCTTCTGGGCGTGCTAGGACGATGGAAACTGGTAGGCGAGTCAGGGACCTGCATAAATTTGACTTGATAAAGTTGTTTTCCCTTATTCGACCATCTGGGGGGCTGAAGGTAGAGGAAAAGTTAGAAAAAATGAGGTATTTTTAACTCACGTGTAGTGATCTGATCTTAATGAGTTTTAATATTTAGAAGGACCTTGTGTATCAGAGCTCTTATTTTAAATCCTGACCGGCATTAAGCGTTTGATTTTCCTTTTAAATCAATCTATTGATTCTTAGAATTTTGCTAGAGCTCATGCCATATGAGCTCTTGGCTTTCGGCTTTTCCAACCTCGTCAAAAGTGCCGTATGAGCTCTTAGTTCTTGTTTTACTAAAGTATTATACTTTCATCATACATTGGAATATTTTGTTATGATTAACCTAATTTCACCTCCTGAGTGCGGTTGCCATAACACCTAAGTACCAAAAATTGAAAAGACAACAGCAAAAACCCTGTCCCCCCCAAATTTACAATAAGTGAACTATTAAATACATCCTAAAAATACTACAGGGAAATGTATTTTTACCTTAAAGTGGAATTTTGAGATAAAAGCGTTGATTTTAATATAAGCCATAGGCTCCATTATCAGAAATTAACTTTTCAACCCCTGAATTCAGATGGTTGGAGAGAGAGAGAGAGAGAGAGAGAGAGAGAGAGAGAGAGAGAGAGAGAGAGAGAGAGAGAGAGAGAGAGAGAGAGAGAGAGAGAGAGAGAGAGAGAGAGAGAGAGAGAGAGAGAGTAGCAGTAGTAGTATTTTAATTCTGCATAATCAAAGTCAATTATCCTTTTGATGCTTGCTGTCTTACAGGCGCCAGTGTTAGATTATGACTCAGCAACTCCCACCATTAATCTAATTTAATCTAATTAGTCATTAATCTAAATCTAATTAGTCATTAATCTTAAAAATAATCATCTTACGCTATGTGCAGGGACACTGAAGCATGTATTTCTTCTCTGTATAATCAGAGTCAATTGCTTCCCAATCCTTAAACGCTTCAATTCATATTCTCCTTTTTTAAGCCTATTACTTGAAAGGCTTTTTTGCTAGTTTATGTGTCAGTAATTCCCAGCCAATCACTAATCTAAAAATAATCATTTGACACCATAGTGGGTACCTGAAGTAAGTACTTCTCGATTGCACGATGAGAGCTACTTAGTTCCCAATCCTCCTCAAGAGAGCTGATTTTACTGATATCCTAGCCTATTCTAATATTTCATATCTTTACTGGGATTTCAGAGAAGTCTTCCATAACGTTAGCAAAATTATCTTCACTAAATCTAACAAAGAGATGAATCGGACTGTTTCTTTTGTGTACACTTCACTAATTTGAAAACAAAGTTCAGTGTAAATATTGGTCTGACCTTACTTTCTCAATTTTTTAAAGTTTAATGTAAGTAAACACATTATTTTAACTTCTTATAACAAGCTAGAAGCTTGATTTGATTTGGTTTTTCTTTTTTTTTCTTACTGCTACTAAAGGAGCTACAGCTAAAGGGATTAGAGAGAAATAAAAACCGTAGAGTTTTTCCACGGTATGAGAATTGAAGTAATGTTACTAAAAATAAAGAAACAGTAGTTTATTCATCTTTTATTTGAAGCTAATCTATTTATATATATATATATATATATATATATATATATATATATATATATATATATATATATATATATATATATATATATATATATATATATATATATATATATATATATATATATATATATATATATATATATATATATATATGAACGCAGTGGTGGGCACATTACATTTTGTTGAAATTAGAATCCGGAAAGGATTTGGAATATGTATGACCGGACCTCCTGTATGTTTACACCCTCCTCTTAGGCTCTGAATGGGAGGGGGAGGGAAGCAATACCTGTGTTAAACAAGAAGACATAAAAATATATATAAAAACAGGAAAATACGATATTCTCATTGAAACTTCTTTTTTCGTTTTATTTTTCCTTGGAGTCAATCCAAAAATAGAAGCAAGTCTTGCAGAATAAAAAACAAATTATAAATCCTGGATTTATTATAGATAGTAAATTCTCAACCTTTGTTTTCAAATATTTGTTTCATTATCTAAGTAAACAAGACTAAAAGTATAAACTGATTTTTTCCATTAATTTAGTATATTATTGCTTTGATCGACTTACAATGTACAGGTTCTATTTTCTAACAATTCTTAACTTGGCGTTATCTCTCCCATTTGGTAAGCCTTTCAGTTACTTTTAGAACCTCGGGCGGCTTGAATTCTAGCATTACTTTTGAAATTTTTCCTTTTATGATACAACTTCAAATGCTGCTACTAGTGGCAGTTATAATACTACTATTTGTAAGATAAAAGAAAAATAAAACAACTTCCTTATCTATATAGTTCTACAAGGAAGCAATAATTATTATTGTTGTCTTGTCAGTGGTCATCCAATCAAGAAGTGTTATTCTATAGCAATAAAAATTGAAAACATTGAAAAAATTGAAAGCAATGAAAAAAATTGAAAACAAAATTTGAAATCATAAATCTGGAAAAATAGGAGCTAGTGGCTTAGTTGGAGATGTTTCCATACCCCTAGTCTAAAAATCTAAAATATATATTTGTCGATTAACAAATTTAGTAAATAATTCACACACCCAAGAAGACTTTCGGGCCACGCAACCATCCCGAAAACACGTTTTTTTGAAATTTAAATGCTTTATATTTATCGTGTTGTAACTTTATTAATTATACGACACGTTATGACAACTTGTCATTGGAACATATTAGCTTGGAAAGCAATTTTCATGGATGAATCGGTCATAACATGTTGATAGAGCGAAGGACGTGAGGAATTTAATTCTTTGGACAAAGTTTCGTTGAGAAGATTTGGTAATTAGTATGATTATGACAGCATAAAAATACCAGAAAAGTGATTATTGTGATGATAACTATTTTAACGGTATGATTTTTCACGTTATTGAAGCGAAAGATTATTAAAATAAGGGAAATATTCAGTCAGCTATAGTTGAAAATCTATTAATATACCCACTAATGTTTCTAAATTGGAAGGCTGAAAGGAATCACTATGACGTTCGAGGTCAAGAAAAATGGAGTCACAAATTCTGAAAAAGAGTAAGAAGTTTTCAAACTCAAGTAGAATACTAACACAAAAAAAAAAAAATATCTATTAATCACAGTAGTGGCGTGAATATGGCATACCAATTACTTATAGAAAGACACAAGCTCGTTCGCCATCCTCAATGGCACGATCTGGTAGACTAGAACCAATTCAGGACGATGGAGGGAAGTGTCTAGTATATATGAAGTAATCGTGACATGCAATTGAAAAAAGTTTAAGCAGGCTTTTCTTAAAATTAACTTTTTAAAAAGGTTTTGAAAAAGAGCTCTCCCAAGAAACGCAAAGGGCCGTATAAAACTTAAAATCAGCAGAAATAAATTTATATAATAATTTAAACAGAGAACGTTCAGATATTACAGCTAAGAAACAAATGAAAACCAAAACCGAAAAAAAATTAAATTAAACGATGGTAGCAAAAATAAAGATAACAGGTACCAATACAGATTAATAAATAAATCTTGAAACGACTAAAAATTGAATTGAATATTCAAGTCAAACATAAACGAAGAAAAATCACTACAAAAAGGAGATTGGCTACTGCCTTCTACCTAACCATAAAAGTCTAAAGCCTATTGCGTCATATATGTTTAATTGGAAACTATATGTGTCTTGAACAGCGTACTTTTGTTTTTTAAATATCGACAACAAACAAACAATATGTCGCTATAATAATCAAGATGAGTGGTCAGAACTAATGAACATACACTGAAAATTTAATATATGATTATATTAGTTCCTGGCAACTAGGCAATTCAAGATCTCACTGCGCTGTAATTTATATTTTAATTTTCAATATCAGAATATAAAAGAAAATAATTTTAATGCAATCCGTATTATTTTATGGCTGTTTTTTAACTTTTTCAAAGACAATCAAGCTATAATTTATCTTGCTGCACACTATTTTTGAGCTGCAAAAATTCTGTTATTTTTAAATTTTGTTGTTTTTCTTAGGAGGAAAGTTCAACTCAAAGCAGTATCCTTGGGAACAGGGACCATATCTACAAGGAGATATCAAATTGACTGAAGAGCAGGCGAAGAACGGACTTCTTAACGAACGTTACAGATGGGCTGATGCTACGGTTCCTTACGTCATAAGTGGTGACTTTAGTAAGTCCTTTAATCTCAGATACATCAAGAATAGCATCGTTTTTAAAGTAAATACTTTTTAAATGATCTTAAGGATGTGAAAAAAAAGAGCATTGCAAATGTTTTAATTTTTTACTTTAATAAATAGAAAACTATTAAAACTTTAAGGAATAAATATCAGTATATGTATACTAAGATGAAAATCCACAGTCATTTGGTTTTTTTCTTTTTCAGTAAAGTGTAAATTGTATTCTGTTCTTGAGAAGAAATGGGGGTTGTCAGTTCTAATCTTGATAGTTTTTGCTCGTTCTGTTATTTGACTGGCTTATTTATTGCAATTTCTTATCTTTTTGGGTTTCATTTATTTATTGACGGCGATTTGTGATAGTCTTACACTCGGAAGATTATAAGAGTTTATTTCTGCTCATTTTTGGTTTAACGTAGCTCTTTTTTTTTACTTTTTTTGAAAAACTTGTTTTGTGGAAAAAAGTATTTTTATAATTTTTTTGTTTTGTATTTACATAGTCTTTTTCATGGAAAAGAAAATATATTTTATACCTTTGCGGGTTTTCTATAAGAATCCATCGCTTGGCTTGCTATTTGTATCCTGGAGAAATTTTTTCTACAATTTTTATTCCTGACACAAATAGTATTGTTTAATTTTATTATATACCTCCTCAAGTTAACCATAAAAATAAGACTCAATACCATTCCCAACTAATTCTATCTATGCTCTTTGAAAACCTGGATACACTTATACTATTTTAACTTATTTAAGTTGCGAGAGCAGAAGTAATAATAGTAGTAGCCCGGAAAGTTTCAAATTAATTTCCCCAGTCGTTCTCGATCCATTAATGAGGTGTCTTATTGGCAACCATATGCACAGTGCCTTTTGATTTAGTTTTAAAGCATACTCGGCCATTTGCATAATTTGAAGGGGGTTGACATATACAATTTCTCTAGAGATATACTTACTGGACCGCTCTACTATACTTACTTAAGTCCCGTCCATCCTCGCGGGACGTTTTGGGGCCACTCCTTTTGACAGGGCATGAACTAGGGCTCGGTACGTTGTTTTATCGTGTGCAGTTTGAGTCAACTCTACGATGCGCTTTCGGTCAAAGTTTTCAATCCACCCCTTGTGAGGTCTTCTTCGCGGTCGAGATCCATCTATTGTTCCTTCGAGGGAGATTTTTATTAGACGGTCGTTGTCCATTCTTTTGACATGCCCGAGGCATCACATTTGTTGTAGTTTGATTTTATTTAGGAGTGTGTCGAAGGACTTCAGCCGTCTTCGCACTTCCTCATTGGTCACGTGTTCAGTGTAGGTGATTCTTGTGATGCGGCGGGGACATCTAATCTCGAATGTAAGTAGGTTGCGCTCATTTTCAATCTTCAGGGTCCAGGTCTCACACCTATATATAGCAATTGGCACAATCAGGTTGTTGAAAAGTTTAACTCTCATTTGGTTTGGCAAGTTTTGGCATTTCCAGATATTTGTGAGTCTCTTAAAACTGGAGCTAGCAAGAGCTAGGCGGCGGTGGATGTCAGAGGTATGACAATTGTCCGCTGCGAGGAGAATGCTCAGGTAGACAAGTTGGTTGACCGTTTCAACTGGCTGGCTGGTAATCATTATGCAGGGAGACGCTGCTTGTTTTTGGCGAGACGTGACCATAACTTTTGTTTTTTTGGAGATAATTTGCATGCCAAAAGGTTTTGTGGCTTCGTTGAGGTAGTCTGCTTGTCTTTGGAGATCAGGGGCTGTTGAAGAGAACTGATCGATGTCATCCGCATAGGTAAGCTTTTCGGTTCTTTGGCCATGCGGTACCATTACATCTCTCTTTATTACATTACATCTCCACTTACCCACGACGATGAGCATATCTTTCTTTGGTGTTTGCTCTACTATGCTGAACAAAATTACCTTCTCAAAATTTTGACTGGATGTGTTTGGAAAATGAATGGGATTGAGAGGAGGGCTCCTTGCCCTCCAATCTCTTTTTACTCTTGAAAAGAGCACTAGAACTTTCAGTCTCCAAACGAACTAGCTCCTTTAAAAGTTTCAATGATGTTTCTGGCTATTATAGAGTGGCACTACCAATGATATTGCTTATATGGTTTTTTTGATAGCCAGCATTCATATAGTCTTTTTGTTTAATTGAAATCCCCCCAAAAATCTCCCCAACAGCTTCACCTTAATACCATCTACGTCATTAGTTACAGTATTTGTAGTGGTAATATTAATAGTATATAGCATACACATAGTGCCTTCTGGCTAGTTCATAATCCACTACAACTTACCCTTAAAGGTCTAACTTAATAATGTAGGCCGTTCTTGAGTTATTGTTTTGTCACCCTTTCGAAAATCTACCTGCTCATAGTTCGTTTTGATCTAGTCAATTATCTTTTTTATACCCCTTGAAACCTTCACCTTCGTTCTCTTAGCCTCCATAGTAGCAATGGCTGCAGTAGCATTAGTAGAAGTACGCACATAGCACCTTTGGTTCTTCAATATTCCTTCAGCACACGCTGAAAGTATCAAATTAATACCATCAACCGTCCCTGAAGTATTTCTAATGTGTCCTCTTGACAACTTGTGTGCGCATAATGTGTTTCAAATTAGTTCCATATAGTTTCAATATTCCCCAAAATTTTCGCCCTAATACCCTTAGTTTTAGTAGCAGCATTAGTAATAGTTAGAATCAAACTGGTTATTATTTTCTATTCATACTCCTGAAAATAAAATAAAATCAAACCTGTTTTTTTCTTCTTTTTTTTTCTTTTTTTTGATCTAAGACTCTCTGCTTATTTGTAATCTAATACATCCCTATTTACTATTATTTCCTTCACTTTACTACTTGTCTATCTTACCCCTTAGTCAACATTCGATAGCTTTCCAGTTTTCTAATTTCTCACATACATGTTTTCTCTCCTAGTACATTTTATCGGCCTTTTCATAAAAACTTAGTTTTTAACAATTTCCCCATCCATACGATTTTTACCTATCTATTTACCAGACAACAATTTCAAAACTCTCATTCTAGCAACCCACGGCGGCATGGCTCTGTTTCCCATCCATTAGGCCTATAACATATTACATTAAATACAAATTTACAATGTTTATACATTTTTGTACTTTAAAATACTTTCACTTTTCCCCAAACCTTTCGCCCTTATACCCCTAGTTTTAGTAGCAACATTAGTACTAAAGGATAGAATCAAACCGGTTAATGTTTTCTATTCGTACTCCTGAAAACAAAATAAAGAACAATCCTATTTCTTTCTTTTTTTTATCTAAGACTCCCTGCTTATTTGTAATCTAATACATCCTTATTTCATTATTATTTCCTTCACTTTACTATCTATCTCTTTTTAATCAGCATTCCATAGCTCTCCACGTTTTTAATTCCTCGCATACATAATTTTTTCTCTCCTAGTACATTTTATCGACCTTTTTCCTAAGTTTTTGTTTTCCTTTTTACAATTTCCCCATTCATACGGTTCTTCATCCATTAGTTTACCATACAACAAGTTCAAAATTCTCATTCTAGCTACTCACAGCGGTAAGGGGCTGCTCCCATTCATTAGGCCTACAACGTATAACATTAAAATGCAAATTTACAATGCATATACATTTTGTACTTTAAAATATTTTCAATTTTCTTAAAATACTTTCAAAACACTTTTCACTACATTTACATGAATAAAGAAAAATACATAACATCATTTTTTTTCATCACATTTCGACACAGTTTACTCTCTCTGGGCCTTGCGTTGTAGGATAGCAACAACAATCCTCAAAAAGTTTCCCAAAAATCAAAAATTTCACAATCTAGGTGAATCGTATCCCCCTCAACGTATAAAATAAATTCCACTATTTTAAAATAAATTGCAAACAATCATCAAAAATGACTTCAAATCTAAACTCCATAATCTAAAAATTCATACAAAATCCGATACTATTTCTACATTCCCTAAAAATATATTCAATCTTAAACCCCACATAAAAATTCAAATCAAATATCGAACTTTAAACTCAAACACTTGATTAAAAGTTTGCAATATTCACATATATTTCATAAATATATATTCCTTTTTTTCACCAAAATTAAAAACTCCCTTTTCTCTTCTACCTAAATCCTTACCACAAATTAAAAAATAAAAGCCATATAAATCTAAAGCCTTAATCCTTTAAACCCTATACTTTTTTCTCAACTCTCCTTTTGTTTTTGTTTTCCTTTTTAACTACACATCCTTACCCATCAAGGCACAAAAACTGCTCTGTTCTACTTTAGACCAAACATATCCTCAATTTTCTTACACTTCATAATCCTTACCGTTTTCCATTCTGTTTCCACGCGATTTATCACATCATAATCTTCTTTCTGCTTTTCTTTTCGTTTCCACGCGTAATAACAAAAATACGATATTACATACACTATTGTCCTCATATAGGCCTCATCATCTACTTTAGGTACATAGCGCTCTCTAAGTTAAATTCTTCTTTTTTACCTGTAACACTTGCTAACAACATCCTCAGTCCTACCATATTTGTTTCTTATTTTTCACATTCAAACATTGCGTGACATTACGTTTCTAGTTTTTTCTCGTATAGTTTACATAGTCCATTACTACCACTCATATTCATCTTTACTTTCGACTCTTCCGTGGTTACCAAATTGTGCATAAAGAAAAACATGTGTTCTTTAACTTTTGGTGGCAGCAGGCAACTTTCAAGTAGCATGAAACTTTTGTCCACCTCTTCTTCACTATAACTACCATTTTCAATTGTTTTTAATGGAGGAAACTGTTTCTTTTTTTCATAATATTCCTTAAGTCTTTCTTTGACAATGTTTCTATTTTTCTCATGCGACATTCCTGATTTTTCTATTTCATAAATTTATTCAAATTCTTTATTGTATTTCGGTAGATGTTTCTTTTCTTTTCTTTTCCACATTTCATTTCAAGCTCTTGTCAGTGATTCTTTTTCCTTATCATTTGTTCCAAGTTTTCCTAATAAAAAGTTCTTTCATCTTTTATTCCATATGTATGACATGAGAATCCCCATGGTATCTATATTTTCATATTTTCTGTTTTCAATTTAGTTGGAAATTTTTCATTTCATATGTACTGGTAAATTGCACTCACAATATGCGTTAGATGTGTCTTTTTGGTTGCGAAACAAAGGACAGATACCATAAAACTGAGCAAGCAAAGGTATTCACATACTGGGCCTTCTGGTGAGCAGTCAGACCTTTTCCATATCCTTGTCTAAGGACATTTTTGAATTTTGATATCGTATTTATCCAGTTTTCCGTAGCAGCATTAGTAGTACCAGCAGTGATAGTAGTAGCAATATAATTAATAGTAGTAGCCTTAGCCATAGTTGCAATATTAGTCAAAGTCAGGGGCGAATCTCCAGCACTTTTTTGGAGGGACGGGCAAGAGGGGTTCATATTTGGATAGTCAAGGGCCCTGGACTATATACTATTTTTTTTTCAAATTATTGGGGGGAAAACTGCCCTCCTTCCCCCCCGCCCCCCAGACGACGCTCCTGATCATAGTGGTCGAATGGGTATTACTATTAGTAATATTACTAGTAATAGCGGTATTACTAGTAGCAGCAGCAGTATTTACGCATCGCCTTTTGGTCGGTTGAGCATTCCTCTCACTGATTCATGGATGTTTCAACTTAACACAATTTGCCATTCCAATCACAGCGCTCATATGTCGTTTTTGTTAACCATTATATTCATATGCTTCTTGAAATTTTCATCTTAATGATCGTAGCCTAACAAGTAGCTGCAATAGAAGTAGTAGTTGAAGTAGTAGTTGAAGTAGTAGTAGTAGTAGTAGTAGTAGTAGTAAATATAAGAGTGATAGTAGTATTAGTAGTAGTGTGCATATATTGCCTTTGCCCTTTAGGATTCGCCCTTTAAGTGATCTTGCCCCTTAAGAATTCATCTAAAAGGTTTCTTATGGTGTCTTTTTGATTTAGTTCAAATTTTCCCTCAATATTATAAATACGGTATTGTAGTAGTAGTAGTAGTAGCGGTCACAACTCCACCACCATTTGTGGAACTGGTGGGACATCAGTATGAAGACAAAAATTTCTGTATATAAAGTGGCTGTTAGCTATGTTCTCTTCTATGCAGTCGAAACTTTGCCACTGAAGGCGCTTCATCTCCATGATTTGGAAGTCTTTGACCACAGCTGTCTACGAAACATCTTGAGGATCCGATACTCCGACAAAATCTCAAATGGTGATGTGCGCCACCACTGCTGTAAAATCGAACCTACCACCTCGATTGTCAAACAGAGAAGACATTGGCTTGGCCATATCCTTAGAAGACTCAATGACCACCTCATAAAGCAAGTGCTTCTAGCTGCCCCGTCACCAGATTGGCGCAGGCGACCTGGCGGTCAATTGAAGAATTGGTGGGCAGCTGCCAAAAACGACCTTGATCCCATTGGTGGATTTCGAAGATTTGGCAGAAAGTGAGAGAGCTGCTGGCTCCGATTTGTTCATGAGTTGGCGCAAGATCGTGACAAATGGAAGTCAGTCATACTTAGTCTTCTAGATGCCGGGTGAGGTGTACTTATCTGGTCCCGCTACAGGTAAAAGTAAGTAAGTAGTAGTGGTGGTAATTTTAGCAGCAGTGATAGCATGCAAATATTGCCTTTTCGACCATCTCCCTTAATATTTCCTAAAAGTTCCAAAGTAATTACTCTGTCATTCCCGGGTTATGCCCTTTCGACAATCCTTGTACACATAACGTGTTTTGATTTAGAGTTAGATTGTCCCTCGTTTTTTGGAAGGTAAAGTTCAAACATGCATACCTTTCTCAATAACCTATACTACATGTAAACAATGAATAAAATACCTAACTTACAGCCCTTGCCTTGTGGACAGTGGGGAGGTCAAAATCCCCAAAAACATAACTACTGGACCTTCCAATAACGCTGAACAAAATAACTTTCAAGTTTTGATCTTATGGGTTTTGAAGAATGACGGGCTTGGGGGAAGGGAGACTGGTTGCCCTCCATTCAAATTTTACTCTTAAAAAGAACTTCTGACTTCCAATCAAAAACTTCTGACTTAAAGTCGAATGAGGACCATTCAAAGTTCATACGATCACCCATTCAATACAACCTTATATGCCCCAGGGCATAGCTTAGAACCCTACATCCTGGAATCTGGGAAGTTGTTTCTGCCACCCTGCAGTCATTGTTATATGCTCTTTGGACTATCATGAAAAATATTTCCATACTTTGGGGGTTGTATCAGCCTCAAAGGCTTTGTTATGTGATTTTGACTATTTTTTGAACAAATAGCCCTCTGAAAAGTTCTTTCGAATGAAGTTTGAGAATAGAGGACGTGAGGGGGGTGTATAGTTGCTCCCCGATCACTTTGACTCTTAAAAAGGGCAAATTAACTTGTGATTTCTAATTCAATGAGCCCCCTAAAAAGTTTATACGACCACCCTTTCCATAAGAACCTTATATTCCCCCCAAAACACAACTTGAATTCCTTGCACTGAGGGCTGTGGGGGGGGGGGGGTTTCATCCTTAAAGACGTAATTACTAGACCTTTCAACTATCCCGAAGGAAATGGCAATCCCACAATTTTGATTGGATGTGTTTAGGGAAACGATAAGCGTGGGGGGGGGGGCTGGTTGACCATCAATCTCTTTTGACTATTGATAAGGGCACTAGAGCTTCTGATTGTCAATCGAATGAGCCTCCTAGAAAGTTTATACGACCATTCTTTCTATAAAAACCTTTTATGACCCCAGGGAATTGCTTACAAACTTTGCCCTGAGGGGTGTGGGAGGGGGGGGGTTGTTATCTACAACGACACAATTTCCGGATATTTTAACTGCGTTGAAAAAAATGGTTGTCTCAAAATTTTGATTGGATCTGTTTGGGGAAATGATGGGTGTGGAGGGGGATTGCCCTCCAATCACTTTTGACTATTAAAAAGGACACTAATCCTTCTAATTTCCTATCGAATGAGCCTTTTTGAACTTTCTACGACAGCTCCTTGTATACTAAGTGCCCTGGTCTAAAAAACAAACAAACACATAAAAAATAATTCTTTTTGCCCACTTCACTATTCACTTAGGCAGGGTTAATGATAAAATACATATGATAAAATACGCTGCCTATGATAAAATACAAATTAAACCAAAATAAGAAAAACAATGCTATAACAAAAATATAAACCCATTGAAATGGTGATAAAGACGGTGTGTCCAAAACTGGAATACAAGAGAACAAAGGGAAATATGAAAAAGACATGAGGTAATGAATGAACTACATTCTACAAATTAGCCTATATATTCTCATTTAAAACAAAATTGGTGTAAATGTATAAAAAAAACTATTTGTGAAGAGGATGAGAAAGAAACAGAAAAGGGGAGAAAAG